>NC_050514.1:29297334-29334795 GCF_002922805.2 Oryzias melastigma | reverse complement strand
CCCCCCCCACACACACACACACACACACACACACACACATCCCAGATACTCCCCGTCTCTCTCAACAGAACTCAAGGTGAAGGACTCCCTCTCCCTCAGCAGTGCTTTAATGCTCAATTTCTTCAGTCTTCCGCTCCCTCTTCCTGCTTTTACCCCCCCAGCTCATGTCCTGCTGGTTCCGCTCCCTTACAGTGTTCTTTCTTTTTTCTTTCAAATTCAATTTTGCTCCTTTTACTCAGATTTCAAGCTTGGTTTGAGGCCCTTTCTCCGTCTCGTGTCTTTTTCTCAAGCACATTTTTTTTCTTTCCATTCTCTCTAACTCAGTCTGATTTAGTGTCTTCCAACCGTCTGTCATTTTGTTTATGTAAAATACATCAAGCCTTTTTTTTTAGCCCTGCATTACTCCTCCACCGAGCAAACTGAGAAACTCCAACACTCACCAAAAGGCTATTGTCTGAAGCTTGAGATGTTCTTGTATTTTAGCTTTTTTAGCTTGTTAAGTTCTTGTCTTTTTACCTTACTTGCTTACGTCAACCAATCAGGACCTCAGCTTTGGCCTATGATGTGTTGATATAATCAGCGTGTGGAATCCTAAACTGAATGGAGAAGAATCTGATTGTTCTCCTGAACTTTGTGAAATCTTTCTTATTTGAATAGAGTGTTGACAATAATATTAATAAAAAAGGTTCTCTAACTTTATTCCTATTAGTATGTTTCCCTCCTTGGACTAAGTGTGGGACAGCAAGTCATCAAACTAGGTCAAAGAGAGATGAAGGTACCATTTAAAGTGTCCATCATTCAGATCCGGGCTGCACGGTGGCGCAAGTGGTTAGCGCTCTCGCCTCACAGCGAGAAGGCCCCGGTTCGAATCCCGGCTGGGACCTTTCTGTGTGGAGTTTGCATGTTCTCCCCGTGCATGCGTGGGTTTTCACCGGGGACTCCGGCTTCCTCCCACCGTCCAAAAACATGCTTCATAGGTGAATTGGTGACTCTAAATTGCCCCTAGGTATGACTGTGGGTGTGACTGAGTGTGTGATTGAGGCCCTGCGACAGACTGGCGACCTGTCCGGGGTGTACCCCGCCTTCGCCCATCAGTGGCCGGGATAGGCTCCGGCACCCCGCGACCCCGAACGGGATGAAGCGGTCAAGAAGATGGATGGATGGATCATTCAGATCCAGCTTCTGCAAGTAGATGGTGAATCTCAACGTACCTTGGGAGAGTCTGACTGAAGTCATTGGAGACATACTTACAGATGCTTTTGTAGAACTCTTCAAAATAAACTAGATTGATGTGCAGTAAAATGATTACTTAGCAGATTTAATCTAAAACAGGCTAATTTTTACCATTATGTATTACTTTTACTGTAGCACAAAATAAAAGGCATCTTTTGCTGTGTTTAGACTAGCTTTCTGATGATTTGTGCAACATTGTGCTTCTTGAAGTTGTAGATCTGATTAAGGGGCATTAGACATAAAACAGCAATGAAGTTAGAGGTTCTCAGGGAACTAGTGGACTAGAAGCTTTGATATAGTAATTAGATGTAATGAAAAGCTTTTTGTATTCACATGTATTTAAGTAATAGCATGTTACCAAGCTATACAAGCTTTTACATGACGGCGGTTTAGAGAAGTAGTTCACTCTGGATTTTATTGCACAAACTTGTGCATTAACTTGTCTCCATAAAAGTCATTTAACGCAGACGCAGCACCGTTATCCTAATGCTTTGTGTTACAGTAAAAGCCTTTTGTCATTACAGTGGTTGGCTAATAACTAGTAACTCTTGCAGGCCAGCAGGTGTTAGATTTTTCTAGAATTTGCTCACATAAAAACAGGAGGGCAACATTTCTGGTCCTTTGAATTGTTAAGTATATAGTGTGCAGATACAGGTCAGACTTAGTACGATTTTAAAATACTTTCAAGAAATGTAATCAACATCCATAGTTTAATTTCTCCTCATGAAGCTAAAACTCCTAAATTCCTTAAGAACTGTGATGAAAGATCACCATTTTTAGCTAAAACTCCGGTTGTGGGAGCGTTTTCTTGAGGTTGGTCACAATGACTTCTTGCCTCTGGCTCCAGTTGATAAAAATCAGTCAAGCGGGGAGAGCTTCCCAGAAAGCATGCACCATGACACAACTATCAGAGGGTGGCAACCCCCCCATCTGTGTTTGTCGAGATATTAGCCGCACGCATATCCAAGCACCGGAGCATGAGGATGATATGTAAATTTGAGCTCCGTATGAATTTATGAATGCTCTTATCAAACTTCAACTGCTTGTTTGCTCTCCATAACTTCCACAACGGTAAATGAATTAACCCCCCACCCCCACCCCCCACTGTGAGCATTTTTTATTGTCTTACCATCTTGTTGTTTAAAGCTGTTCAAATCTAAATCTCTTACTGTAAAAAAGTGTTTTTGCTCTACCTCCTTAACATGAATGAAGCTTAAGTTTTTGCTGCAAATAATTTAGTTTCCGTTCCCACACTCAGGCCTGATTGCTGCAAGACCTTTTAAGTCAAAAAAAAGGGGTGGGCGAATCAGTGTGAGCATCAGTAGTATCGATACTAAGGTGATACTAACCTGATCAGAATGATACTTTTTTGTTATTGCGTACACTAAAGTGCTTAAATTTATGTTCAATTTAAGTTCATACAAGCACATAATCTGTTTTTTGCCATATTGGGGGAAAAAAAAAAAAAACCCAATTTGAGCAAAAATCCACCCGATTTGAGTGGAAAACTGCCCAATTTTATTTTCTTTATATTTTTAGATTTATTTGAACCACCAATGTGGTTCCTGAGTGCAGCTGTGTCTGTAGCTTACCACTCCCTCATGAGAGGGTTCTAAGAACTAATTTACCTGGATGTGTGACAACTAATGGAACTTTAACTTAACTTTATTACAGTGTTTTTTTTTTTTAGTAGTGATTTACTGCCTTTATTTTAAAAAATATACGTTTTTTCTACATTGCAGTTTTTTTGCACTAGTTACTGTTTTATTATTACAGTAATATTCTATTTTTTTTAAATGCATGTTCTATATTTGATGTATGTTCAGCTCAGATTGTTGTAATTAGTTAACAAACATTGTTATTTGCCGAAAGTCTCTTTCTTGTGTTTTATTAAACACTTATTTAACAAAAAATATGTAATTCCAAAATGATGGGATAATCACAATATTTCAAGTAAAAAGTATTGATATCGCAAATATTAGCTCTTTAATTACTTGGTATTGGAGCAATACCCAAATTTCCAGTTTTGCCTCCTCAAATCAAGGATCACTTTAAAACAAGCTATATTTAATCAACATTTAAGAAACGAAATAACGGATATGTTTCAGTCTGAAAAGATCAAAATCAAAAAGCAAGAGTGATGACAAAAGGATGGACATACGAGGGGCAGTGGGGGGTTCTTCTGAGAGAGAAGCAGTTCAAAGGAATTCTTCTCTTTAAGAGTTGGTCACAGCATAGATGAACCATTGGTTTGGAAATGAAAAAGCAGTAACAAAAAGAGGGAGTTTATTTAACCAAACTCCTGCAAATTAACCATATCAATTTAGATACAAATGTATCAGGTTTGTGTTTTAGCCTCCTATGTACCTCATTTGAAAATAGCCTAAAAATTATGTTTCGCTCAATGTGGGATTTTAACTAGTTCTGCTGACTGGACAGTCAATCACAAAGAAAACTTAGAAGCTTCCCAGGAATGACCGACTGACTTAAAAAGAAAAATAATTCCAAAAACGCAACATGGGCTCATCAAGGAAATCGTCAAACTAAAACATAGAAAAGAACTACAGTCTTGACTCATGGAAGGTTTGATTTTATTCAATAGTCGGAAAAAGACAAATATTGATCAATGAGAGTTTAAGGAGAAAGACATTGCTGAGCTAAAATAAAATTAAGATTTTTTAAAAATCACCTGGATTAAAACCCAAAAGTTTTGGAAAAAAAATATCTGTACTGATCATAAAAAAAAATGGCTGTAGTTTGAGTGTCACATTACATCTGGACTCAAGCACAACGACATGAGTTGTGTGATGAAGTGGGCTGCCTTTCTGCTAGGAGCTGATTAGCTTCAGTTCTCCACAAAAAAAAAAAAAAGAAAAACCTGGAGCAGAATGTCTTCCATCAGTTCATCGTGCTTGAGCTCAGGAAAAACAGCCCTCCTAGGAATAAGTCAAAAAATTTTAAAATTTGAAAAACTGCCTTTTACTTAACAAGAAAAAAAACAGTCCATGTTTTTGTTTTAAGAAATAAATTCTGCTTGTTACTTTCTTAAGATTCAAACAAGGCAGTGTGCTCACATTTGCAAATCTGCATGTCTTAAAATAGCCTAATTACGGTTTTGTGATTAAATTCTGGGTTTACCCCTTAACTTGTAAAGTTCCAACATGCTAATAAATCCAGGACTCCATTTATTGAACAAACAAAACACTAAAGACAATTTTATATAATTAGAACAAAATTCAGGCATAAAGGGGTTAACTGACATGACAATCAAAACCTGATTTTAAGACATTTATCACTTTAAAACAAATACAATGTTCTTGAATCATTTAAGAACAAGAAAAGAAACGTTTTCTCCCAGCCCTGTGAGCAGCCAGATTTATCCAACTTGGTAGCAGTCCACCCACTGGTGAAGCAAACCACACCGTACCCACTAAACTTTTGTGGTGCATTGTGGGTGGTGAAGCTTTGAGAAATAGCGGGGGCGAGCCACTACAAAATCTAATGACAGGGGGCGATCCTTAAGTACCCTTCACTTCCCCAACAGTTATGTCCAGCGGTCATGCGTTTTCATCCCAGGCAGTGAAGCAGCGGATCAGTCACTGAGAGAGGACCAGGGCTGTGCAACCTTTACCCGCAGCGCAACGCCAGCTTCCAATTTGACACACTGTGAGAGCAGAAAGTCGCCCACACAGAGCAGAGGAGGCAGGAAGCGTTCGAGTATGATCTCAGCAGAGTTATTGTTGATTCAAGGCTGGATCCTGCGATGCAATGCAAAGCAGTGACATCCAGCACATGTGCAGCAAGCATGCCCCAAGTGCAATGATGTATACTTATTCTGATGGAAATGAGAGCTCATTGGAATAAAGCATGTTGGTTTACCAAAGGTACAAGCTGAGTGTAGAAATAAATCCTTGGTAAGGGAGAAGAAGACGGTCTAGAGTTCTTCAAGCATCAAAAATCATGAGGGATCTCCATAACAACAAAAGTTATATCATGTTTGTGCAAAAACATGGAGATTTTCAATAAATTCAATTTTACTATCCCACTGAATTCTTTTTGGGGTCACGGTGTTGCTGGAGTTAACTTAGCAACTGTTGGGCAAAGGCAGGGAACACCCTAAACAGGTTGGCAGTCTGTTGCAAGGTCACACAAGCTGCGTTTCCACTACACATATGCGCAAAACTGTATCGAAATTCTAAAAATGTTGAAAAAACACAATTTTGCATTGACACCATTTCCATCAAATCATAATTATGCAAATAAACCCAAACTAACTCAGACAATAAGTCATCATAGACTGGATAATCCATGAACCCCTCCCGTGTTCCACATGGGAAGTACCTCCTGGTTGCAAAAGGGCCAAAGTAGACTTCCATTGAGAAATAGACAGTTATCAGTCATTTTATTTGTCAGAAAAAAATGTTTTGCTCTGATAAATTATTTTTAACATTTTCTCTCTCATCCTTATTTATATATATATATATATATATATATATATATATATATATTTTTTTTTTTTTTTTTCTTTATCACCAGATATTCAAGTTATGAACTGACCAATAAGATGCCTCAGTAAAAGCATGTGATGCCCATTGGCCCCACCTCGAACATTTGATTGATAGATTCCCCTGAGCCGCTTTCAGTGGAAAGGGGTGTGGACTTCCAACAAGCTCACTCATGATTGGCGACAGTAGTTCCTCTAAAAATGTGACCCAGACCAACTTGGACCAATCGCTTGTCTACAGGTTACAATATGGTGCTAGACGTTTCAGGAAGTGACAGTTAAGGCTTTTGTGAAGGCTGGAGATAAGACATTTCCTATGGGTGATGTCAACACCTTGTTTTGGAAGTTCATATAAACTGTCAATCTAAGCCATTCAAAAACATGGTGACGGATGTGAGCAATACCTTGATTTACAGCAAATACATTCAAATTTCTGAAACAGCACTAGAGTTCATCATCATCTATCAATGGAGACGTCGGCATCTTATCCACGGAGCGGTAAGCTATGTGGGAGTGGCTACAGATGAAGCGATTTTGGGAAATGGAGGTTTGTGATTTTACAGAGGAGCTGTGGATCCAACAATTCCACATGATATGCTCAACTTTTGATGAACTTTAGGATGCTATGAGACCTCTTGTGGCACTAAGTGCAGTATCTACAGTATTTGTTGATCACGTGACTGTCAGGAGTCAGGGCTCTGTCTCCTCCTACGGCCACCAGCGGGAACTGTCTCCAGAGTACTGAACACCCTTCATCTCCCGACAACCTCAGCGCACACTACCCGGATCCCACTCAGCTGACTCTCATCTGCTAATCAACCACACGACACTCAAGCACTGTACAGAGCCTCAATCAGTGGAAAGTATTGTTTGGGCCACCCTGACTTCTATCTGGACCTGACCTTCGGTTTCTAACCCTGCTTTAGCTTTGATTGCTTGCCGCCTGCTCTGACCCTCACCTGGACTCTGACACCTCTAGTCTTTTCTTTGATGATCCCATCATCCATGACTGAGCTCTGCCTGCCTGAACCTGATTTAGCTTTGTGGATTTTAAGCTGTGCTTTGTGGAACCAGCTGTCTGCCCATTTGTGACATTGACTAATTTAATTAGAACAAAAGTGTTCCCATTGCAGTTTTACAAAGTATTTTAATTTTGATACGCCTCAAAGACCACCTTTATCATTGCAAATCCAATTTGTGCAATTTCATTGTCAATGGAAATGCAGATACGTTCACACACCAACATGCACACCTAGGGTCACTGTAGAGATACCAATTAACCTATGAAGCATGCTTTGGAGGAAACTAAAGTACCTGGAGAAAACCAACCAGAGAACATGCACACGCCACACAGAAAGGACTCAGCCTGGATTCGAACCAAGGCCTGCTTGCTGTGAGGCAAGAGCGCTAACCACTACACCCACTGTATTTTATGAAGCAGTATTTGAATCTTACTTTGAGATCCCGTAAAACGATTCTCAAAAAAATCCTCACATCCACAACAATCAGACCTCCGAATCTCCTTCCCTATATGGAAGTTTTGAGTGAAGGGTAGAGATGACATGTAACATGAAACAGAAAACCTGCCCACAGTCTATGGATAATAGTGCTGGCTAATTGCCTTGAGTGTAAAGATGCTTGACACAGAGCGGGTATTAGTGCTTTGCATGCAATCGCACCTTGGAGATTGGTGGTCTATTTTTACATGCTTGTGTGGGCGCCAGGTGGAACGGTGCAGGGACTGCGGGCGTCATCTGTGTAATCATTTCATCTGCCAGTCGGCCGCCGCCTGAAGTGAACAGGCTACCTGAGGGCCGGAATGAGTGAATCTTTTAAAGAAACGATAAGGACGATCTATTTAAAAAAAATGCTGAAGAAAGACTTTTAAAGACTTAACAAGGTAAACTAAGAAATAAGGCTCCTTATTATAAAGGGGTTTGAGGCTTGCTGGCCAGATGACCCAACTTTGAAAGTGACATTTAGGAATAGAAGAAAAAAAAAGTAAAAGAAAAACATAGCCGAGAAGATTTAATGAGTGAGTCTCTCACTTCCTTCTCCCTGTGGTGAATGACCTTTCTGACTCCCCAGTGACAACGTTCCCACCAGATTTATTGGGCTTCTCCCTCGACTGGTCTGGAATAAAGAGGAGAGTTGCTTCGCCATCCAGACGCTGACCTTTAATTTGACACAGGCAGGGACAATCATGCCGCACGACACCTGGCCGGCCGGTGACATCAAATAGAAAACTGGACTCGGTGGTGGCAGCATTGATTTGAAAGCCTGGGACCTTGTAGTGGTGCCTTTGCTGATAGACACCATTTGCACCATGAGCTTTGTGTGGCGGATAAAAGTGAGGAAGATGAATGTCACAGCAGCAGAACAAGAACAGGGTAACATGTGCACAGATCAGAGACAATGGCTGTTACGACAGCGGAAGCTCCAGCAAGCAGCTGGCTCATGTCTTGGTGTTGAGTCTTTAAGTTGCCTTTTTTAAATAACAAACTAGAAAAATCAAGCAACTCAATTATCTCCATCTTGCTAGCAGGTAATGTATCTTGGCTGTACAATTCAATTCATTTCAGTGTAGTCTGTCTCAGCTTACAGTTCTTGAAATCTGCTGAACCTGCTTTGATCAACTCGTCACATATTGACATTTGGTGTCTAAAATTGACATTTTAAGTGCCCCCAACTTGTTGTTTTTTGATGTGCTGGCTGGTCACATTAAATCACGGGTCCCCAACCTCCGGGCCGCGAATTGAAACTGGTCCAGTACTGTAATGTGGAGGATATCGATGCCCTAACCCAGTATCAGTACTAATACTCTAACCGTAACCCTGTACTGATTTGCACCTGGTACCGCATCTGGCACCGGTTTGGGGTAGGAAAACGGCTGGTACTGCATCTGGTACCGCGTCCAGTGCCAGGTTAGAATATCAGGTTTGGGTACCGGCTCTAGACATGCCCCGAGGACCAGTCCACGTCTGTTAACGCACCTGGTACCACATCAATAGGGTTGCAGATCCTTAATTTTACGAACAGCGAGAACATCAAGCAACGATGAGTTGGGGACACCCAAAACGTCAAACAGTGACGCGGAGGAGCCCATAACGAAAACGTCAAAATGTGACGACTTGGGGATGAGAATGTGTTTGATCATGAGGTGATAAACTGCTTTTTCCAAGACACCTCAATTAACATGTTGAAGGGTATCTTGTGGTTAAAAATTCACAGCCTCCTTTCTTACAACAAATTTGATTCATTCACTATTATTACTGTTATTATTTACACCATATTTTGACAGCAGTTTCATTGTAAATGTTGTATCTATTAACTTCAGATTCTCCTTAAGTCTTTTTTTTAAAGGTTTAGGATTTTTGGATGGTTCTTATCCAGCCCTTTCAGCTACAACATCTTTTGATTGATTTTTTTTACCCTTTTCATCCAGAATATCACATTACATTACCTACTCAGCACACCACATATGTCCACACATCTCCTTGAGTGGAAATGAGTGGTGACTGTATCACCTTCCAGAGAAAAAAATAAATAAATAAAACAATCCTAGATGGTCTTTACCGCCTGCCACCACACACTAACTACAAAACACATATTCCTCAAATTACTCCTTGATGTATATATATATTTTTAAATAACAATTTATTAGAACAACTGTTCAGAATTTCCTGTCGAGTCTAAAATAGTTTACCCCAACAAAAGAAAAACATGTCTGCTTAAATCAGTACAAGCAACTTGAAACCTAAAATCATAATTCCTTCTTCTGAAGAAAAAACATAGTTTCTTTCGGCTCTCTGACATCTGTTTTATCTTTGAGCATTCTCAATGAAGTTTGCTCTTTTACTACATATTTAAATTATAACAATCTTGACTTAATAATTAAAGCATTTATTTGTTCCATTTTTCTGACTTTGTGAGTTATTCAACTAAGTTTTTCTGCTCTAAACATAATGAAATTGAATAGGATTTATATTTATCAGCCCACACTTCAACACAGTAAGTGAAAAAAGGCAATATATAGTATGATGTACTAGTTAAATATGATCGATTGATTTAGAAAAAGACATTTGATGCTCTGATTTTTTTCTTAAAGACCCACTACAACGAACATTGTGTTTTGGGTGTTTTCAACATGTCCTTGTGTCATTTTTGTAACTCTAGATGACACATATATATCAAATTTAAGTATTTCTTTACTCAAATTGTTGTGAGTCAGGAACTATAAAAAACTGCTGTTTGAAAAAGCCTGTAGCAGAGATGAAGAAGCAACAAACTCACTGCTCCACTCCTTTCTGACGCATCCACTTGCAGACAAATAGATCCATGAACGTCTTTGTTTTCCTCATCCGAGTTGACATCCAGCTCAAAAACCTTACAGCTGGATAGCTCCAATATTGCTCACCATTTTTGTTGCATTAGTAATGTTAGGTTGGGGTGAGAGGGGCTGTAAGTTAGTGGCCTGCAGATTCCTGGTCCTCAAGATCTACTACCCTGCCTGCTGCTGATTACCTGGACCAGGTGTGTTCATTCAATCAGAATGTGGAGACATCTGACTCAGCTAATCAGCAGTAAGCAGGGCTTGGACATCTGGAAAACAATCCTGATAGTAGATATCGGGGACCAGGAATGCGCAGCCTTTGGTGGTGGTGAAGTGGGGGCGGGGTTGCTCAAGGCTAACAGTTCTGCCTATAACTCAGAATGAATTATTGAAGCTCTGCAAAACTTTGTCCTACAAAATGACATGTTTTTTGAGTTTGGGTAAAATCAGCAGAACCATAACTAAAACACCATCAGAAATGTAGGACTTAAAAAAAGCCTGGAAGTACTGAAGACACAGAAGTATACTGATTTGTTTGACAACTTAGAAAACATTGAATGTAGATGTTTAAAAGTAATAATTGCAGTTACACCAGCACTTTAAAATGCTTTTGTTTTTATCTTAAATCAGTTTAGTTTGTGAAATTAGAACATTTTCATGTGCTGATGAATTCGATTTATTCTGGATCTGTGAGGCATGTGGCTGAATGAAGTCTAATTATAACGTGTTCATTTTACCTATCACACTTTGTGAAAGTTTGATAGTTCCTGTCTAACAGAAAACGCACATGTGACAACTGGAAATAACTCTGCCAATGTTTGAAGAGCAAAAGCAAACTGAGCATTTGTCAGACTCGCATCCCAACGGAATGAAATGAAATGGGGCCTTTGTGGGATTTTTAGGCAACTTTCACTTCAAGAAAGGCGGAACTGCAAAGTCTTCCAATGAATCGCAATTTACCAAATGCATATTGTACGTTCTGTAATAAGCCTTGAGTAGCAACACATATCAGAACTGCTACGAACCAAATGCAGGGCTTTGGGTTTAGTAATGCAACGGTGAACATGTACATATGTCATTATTGTTGGGGAAAACAGCTTTTCCTCACCTTCAGCTCCGGCGAATGCGAAGCATTTTAAGCAGCCTGAGAATAAACAGTGTTTGTTGTTTTTCACGGCTTCTGTCCTCCGCTCGTCCAGACAAAGCAAGGTCATATCGCCACTTTTCAGACACGTGGAAGGGACTGAAATGGAACCAGCTACAAAAGGCAATGCACAATAAAGATTTAATATTAATGAAGCTAACCCAGCTCAGCCTCGGCGCCATTCTGAGCGAACACAATTACTCCCTGAAAAATAAATCTCAAGGAGCAATACGCAAGATGATGTCCTTTAATGTGATCACTTGTAGGGTGGAAAAGTGGAGATGTGTGTGTGTGATCACACAAAAGATTAAAGCTCTCATACAATTACAGTTATCTAAAGACATTTTACTGCAGCTCTTATCTTCCATATCATCACCGTCACAGCAGGTGAGCTCCGATTGCCAATAAGACGCAACATGAGCTTTGACGAAAAGTCCATCCTTGACAGAGAAACCGTAATGGAGAAGAGATCACAAACACCCACCAGCACTCGGCCATACACTATCCCTCTGTCGCTTTAATCACAGTCTCGTTTATTCATCCATCTCCTAAATCCCCTTAGTCCTCTTCATCGTCACGGGGATACCAGATCCTACCCAGTTACTGCTGGGTGAAGGCGGGGTTCACAACCTGGACGGTTCGCCAATCCATCACAGGACCACGCAAAGACAAGCAACCGAACACCCGCAGTCAAATTTGCTCCTCATAAACAATTTAGAATCAACATAAGAAGTAACGCCTTCTCACTGTGAAGTGAGAGAGCTAACCACTATCGCACAGCCACGGTCACATTCAAAACTCTATTCATCGTTGGTGACATCAACAGAAAGTTTGGTTATGCACACACCGTTCTTTATTTAACAACAACAGACGATGAATGAAAACTGTAATTATGATGGGTGGGTGGTTTGGGACGGCCTAAGTGGTAACGGACCTGAGATGATTGAAAGAAACACTTATTTGTTAAATAACGACAGGAATTTAAAAAATAATATTAACTTCAACTAAACATGACACTTTAACAGTATTACTTAAAAGAAAGGTAGGAGGCAACAGAAAGACACAGCAGCATATGACAGAAATGAACTGAAATAAGTTAATATTCTGAAACCGTTAAAAATAAAGTAAAGAATCTTAATGGTTAAATTAAAATAGATGGAAACTTTGTAGGACTACATTTAAAAAAAAATATTTCCTCTATTAAAAAAGAAAAAAAACATGTATAAAACATGCAATTGTATAAATAAATAACAAACAAAAGTGGTTTATACCCATACACACCTTGAATGTTATGAGATACATAACCCCTATTGTAAAAGTAAAGTCTGTCCAACACAAAAGGTCTTTTTTATCTGTTTGCTCAGCTGTTGGACAGGACAAGTAGAAAAAAAAGAAAAAAAAATGAACAATGTATTAATGTTACTTCATATAGGTGGATAAAAATCAAATAATCCCATTTTTTATTAGATGCTACACATTTTATTATCATAGTTATCGTAGGGGTGGGATTATGAAAGGTCACTTCTTCCCAGTCCCTTTCAAGCATTTAATCAAATTCTACATATCAAAAGTTATATGTAAGATTCAAAATCTTTTTGCAAGATTGACTGTATATAAGAACTGGACTGCGTGACCCCTCCACCTGGTGTTCCTAAACAGGAAGTACCTGCTGGTTCCAAGAAGACGTTGAGAATTAAACAGCTACTTTTCAGTCATTTTATATGTCTGAATAAAAATTCTTGCTCTTTTTTTTATTATTTGTTTTTGATAATCTAGTTTTTATATATTTTTTTTGCAGTGTAAGTTATTTAAGTTATAAATTGGCGAGAGCAGTTGCCATAGAAACGTTGACTCAGACTGATTCAGATCAATCACTACTTAGTGGCGTCATCTAGCTCCTGGTGTCCACATTGCAGTAAAATGACAAATTAATTAACTTCATTTTCTATGGGTGACATCACACTCACTCAGTCCAGTTTTCATATACAGTCAATGGTGCATTTTCTTTTTTTTATTATTTTCTAATCAATTTCTGAAATTATAACTCAAGTAGATTTGAGTTTATTTTTTATTTGTATTCTCTTTTCCCCAACATTTTTTTTAAATTGACTGAAATAAACGAATCAATTAATTAATCAATAGGCCAAGATTTATGAAAGCAGATTTATTTTTAAATAATTTTTGGTCAAAAGCTTTTTAAAATTGCATTTTTTTTCTTCTGTAGTGTCGCACAAAAGAGGTCCCTGCCAAGCAAAACATTTCCTTGTAGTGTGTTTTCTGCTTTTTATGATTAAGAGCAGCTCAATAAAGTTAAAGGGAAACAGGGTCATCTGTGGAGCGTTTTCAGGCTAAATGACAAAGAAAAATCCAGTCCAGACAAGGTTGCTTGTTTACAGAGTTCTCTCTGAGTTTATTGAAAAGCGTTGATATATAGGAACTCAGTGTGGTCGTTTGCTACAACATCAGTGTAAAATATTACTCTGCCTTCTGAGTCCCCTTATGGTACTTAGGAGGTTCGAAGCCGTTCTGTGTGTTTCTTAAAGTACAGCAGCTGCAAACGTGGGATTTGCAGCAGAATTGTTGGCCCCACAAAATACAAAAAGTTCATATAAACTTTTAAAAAATATGTTTTGCTATAAGATTTACATACCTCAAACAATTCTATGGGTAAAAAAAACAACATTTTTTTTTCTAATAGTGGACCAAGAATGTTGTAGGTTTTTTGTTGAATCTAACAATTTTAGAAAATATTAGTAAATAAATTCAAATATAATTAAATCATATGTATTAGTTTTGATGTCGCTGCTATTTAAATAAAATCTTTGTCAATCGTTTAAACAGAAAAATTCAGTTTTGTATAAAAAGCAAAAAAACAAACATGATGCCAGACAATAAGCTGTCGTCTCGCATGACTTTGAAAGAAGACAGCCCCATCTCCAAACTATGAGGAGTCCATCATTCATGAATGGATAACATACAGACTGTCACTAAACATTGCAGGACTGGATGTTCGTCTTGGTCCAGGTTAGACATTTAGACTGTGAGCCAAAAAGATACCCAGTCCCATCAGCTACAGGGCGAATTCATGACACTACATCCAAAAAAAAAAAAAAAAAAAAAAAAAAGGCTATTTTAATAATGTCTGCTACATAAATTGGAAAACTTTGCAGCTTAGTTCTAGTTTGAAATCTGTAACGTAACAAACCGCATGGCTGAAATGCCATTGAATAGACATGAGCGGAATTTTAACCAAACTGCACCTTTATAGTGATTCTTTGGATCAAGTGTGGCACGGAGGTGGAGGTGGGTGATGTGGGCTTGCTTTGCAACAAATGGACCAGCTTGAAATCATTGTATTAAGTATGAACTAGTTTTTGTGCCAAATGTATTTTAATGAAAGCTAAATATGAACAGATTTTCCAAAGAAATAAAAAAATAAGCAGGAGATGAAACATTTGATCTCTCTTTAGCTTTATGACAGGCTTTCTGAACTTTTCCCTTCATTTCAACTATAACCTCACAACCATCATTCCATAACGACAGAGGTGTGTGGGCAGAAAGGCGGGTTTGCTGCTCACGTTTAACGCTCAACGCAGTATAAACCAGAGTTTTCCATGAACACCAGATGTCCCTTCAACAAGAGGCCCTATGAATTCCAGCTGTCTGCTTTTAAAGATTACAATGATTTTAGAGTTTAATAGTTATGATTATCAAGTTACATTCTGCCATGCGCGCAGTTATGAGCTCTCACCTCTGCTTCAAAACAATGGGCAGAATGATAAATGATGCGGCTGTCACAGCCTGCATAAACGGACTGTTGGTGCTACGCTGAGTAATGGGGTTCTCAGAGTGTGTAAAAAACAGAAAACAAAGCATGTTAATGTGTTTTTTATGTTTATACGGTTTTTGAAATGTATTAAAATAGTGAATTTTTAACAAAGAACACATTTCTTTTTTTTACAGACTCAAACACATAGTTTGCATTATTTCTTCTTGTGATCAACGTGGAATTTGGTGATGATTAAAAAAAAATAAATAAATGAAAATACAAATACACAAAGGAAATGCACTGAATGGATCATCACTCAAAGCATGAAATGTCAAAGAAATAAATAAAAAAAACAGCAAATTCAGCAGCAGGGTGGCTGGAAATCCACTGACAATATGCATTTCTTCACGTATTACCACATAAAACATGGACACATAAATAAATAAATGATCCCCATCAAAAAAGATGCCGTCAGCAAGATACCGAAATGTGGCTCCCTTAAGTTTACTTTGATTTGATACACTAGAATTCCATTAGGCTTTAACAGGTGGCAAACAAAAAGACGGGATTACTTACATTAAGCATATCTTGAAACTTTAAGAACTATGTTAAAATATGAGTCCAAAAGTAACAGAACATCTGTAAGATTATTCCAAAAGGATCAAAAGAAAAAGAACAATTTTGTCCATTCATTAAATAATGAGCCTAGAACACAGAATAAATAACCATGGGTTTCATGGTTTTAGTGGATTGCACTGGATTCATGTGATAGGAGCCAAAATTATTAAGGAGTTAGACTGAATTTATTCTATTTCAAAATGACTGACAGTTTGCTAGCTGGTTTTCAAAGAAATATTTGGCTCCATTAATGCAAATTATTAAATGGTGTATTCCTTCCTAGCACTTTACTACGTTCTCAGAAGGCCCAAAGCGCTTCACAGTCACAATCGAGAGATCACACAACTATTTTCCATCTTTGTCACTGTTTTGTTGTCTCCACCCCACTGTAATCACAAGTATAGTGAATGCTAAAAGTATCAGTGAACTCACGACTTTGTGTTTGCTTCATGGAAGTTTTACAGTTTGGTAAAGAAAGTATGGAAATTATTTCCAGATGTATATATTCAGCTTCATTCTGTATTTTTTTGTGTATAAAACTAACATAATTCCAAGTTTTGAAAAAGACAATGACAAAAATATTATTATAAAATATGGATTGAGTTTATCTGACAAATGGAGTCATTAGAACAGAGATTTACAGCAATCTCTTTACATAAAAAGCTAGCTTTATTTAAAATGAATGATTTAACAAATCTCATAATGGAGAGCCTCCCTCCCCAATAAGTTTCTGTGAATGTTCTGAGGATGTGATATCACCCAGTCTGAAAATCAATATGTGAACAGCTTTTATAGACACAGAAATATTCATTGAATTTCACTTTGTAAAAGCCTTTAAATAATTAAGATGCTCAAATTAAGCAGTTGGGGGCTTTGTGAAATAATAAACTCTGGTCCAAAAGAGTTCTTTCAGTCTGGTCTGCATGCAACAGAAGATGAATATAGAGGAGGACGTCAGCTGTGTCGCTCATTGTATTAAAAAAAGACAACAAAACAAAGGAGGACCAACTTTCTTAGAGCACACTAATCCAAGTTTATAAGTATTTTCCACTCCGCATGCTGACTCAAGAAGACATGCTGTAATGCATCCTAAATACTGCAATGCATAATGCATTTTTAAAAAATAGAGCAGAATGCTAATTGAGAGGCAAGCATAACTGGGCTGGGTGTTAATTATAGTCATCATGTTTACAGCACGTGGAATTAATGAGATCTTTACTGAGAATAATTGATCCAGTTTGGGCCTGTAGACATGATGAAGGCTTTGGTTCTCCCCACAGACGGGCAGCCGGCTGAGACGCTGCTGTCCTGAGCTTTGAACAGACCTCTGTGACACAGACGTCAAAGAGGTCGTCCCTCTGAGGCTGAGCCCGGGCAGTAATTAATCATCTTTGACATCATCATCCTCATTGTCACCTAGCAACTGTCCACTAGCATTAACCGCACCAGAACGCCGGCCTGTGGTGGACAGAACTGAGGCGGGCAGTCATTATGCAACGTCTTCAGTGTCTTAATGTGGAGCATTTCACACCTTTGTCAGAGAGGGTGATATAACTCAAAGTCTATTACATTAATAAAAAAAAAATTATTGTTCTATTTTTTTATAGGAAGTATAAAAGCAAAAAAAATGCAAACAGTCTGCTCATGATAACCAAGCATTATATCTAATATAAGATCAATATGAACCGTTTGTTTTTGTTTGTGGTGAAGCAGAAAATGAGTTACAGTCGGAGTTTGCCTTGAAGTTACATCTAAAGCTGCAGAAGTCAGCAGGCGATGTCAATGAAGTACACAGAAACGCCCCAGACAAACATCAATTTCTCAGTAGCTCACCATAAATAACCCAAAATATTACAAATACTCGTTTTTGTTGATACAAATTCCGCAGAAATTGTTACTATCATTACCTTTTGTCCAAAAAGGAAGCAGCGTGTTTGAGTAATGAAAAGTTGTAGGCATGTCCTTATCCTCTGACACTAGGACTACAACTGTCCTCAAATAAATTGGGTGAAAAACTGAGATCAGAGCGAAAAAAGTATGTACCGTATTTTCCGGACTATAAGTCGCACCCTTGGAAAATCTATGAAAAAACTAAGCGCGACTTATAGTCCGGAAAATACGATATATAGAAAAGTTAGAAAAAAAAAACATAAAAAATAATTTAAAAAATATATAACACTAAAAGTAGACCACAAAGTTTACCAGAACCACAAACTTTGCTGCTTTGTGTCCAATATTGTTGACAGTATTGACTCAGAAACTGAACAAATAAACTGTTCATACTGGTTCATATTTGTTACTTCCTCACGTTTTGCTGTGTAATGAATACAGTAAGTTGGAAGAACAAAACAGACTGTTGATAATGTGATGAGCACATAAACTAATCGAACATGGATCATGTCTATGACATTGTGGCATTTCAACATGTGGCTTTTTAATATTTATTTGCATGTCATCTCGTTTTTTCATGACCAGAAGAGGTTAGTGTCCAGCCTGTTTGTAGTTCTTTGATTCTTTAATTCTTCAACAAATTTAAACAAAAAGTACCAAAAAAAGAGCAAAAAATACTTATGTTTAATACAAGGAAAAAAATGATCCCTTTTGTAATTGAATGCACTACGCTCCCATAACCTATAAATTTAACTTTGTAGTTTTTTTTCCCATTAGGTAGCTTTAAAATACATCAATTTCCACATAAAAAATAAAACTTCATCACATTCAGTAAGGTAATTTTCCAGTCTGGTACAGTATTTTAGAAGCTAATTAGCTTTTTATTTTATCTGTCTGCAGGTTGCAAATACCTGCTTAGCAGAACCACAGAGTTTGACCTAAGAATCCTCTCTAAACATTTGCTAAAATGTTGCCATTTTGATGTGACATTATGTTATTTGTGGAAGATGTTTAACTTTATACATTTAAGTTGATGTCAGAGTCTTAATCAGTTCTCATTGTTGAAGCTAAACTTTGATCTGACAGTAAAGTCCTTGGTAGAAGTTGTTTTGTGGTTTTCATGACAAAGACATAGGAAAGTCCAAAAACACTATTTGCTACAGAATGTGCTGTACTTTAAATACAGATTTTTTTCTGTGTATAGCAAGCTTTTTTAAGAGATGTGTTCATTTTAAGCCCACACACACAGGACGCAGTGTTGTTTACAACTGATGCTCATTTTTTTAAGCCAGCTACGAAGGAACCAAAAAAATTGAAGCTGACATATAAACATAGAAATTATACAAAGACTTATATTTAAAAAAAACACCGAATGCTGAATATACACTCACTGGACTCTTCGTTACGCCTACCTGTCAAACTGTTCGTTAAGTTTTATTCAACTAACAAGGCAGCAACTCAGTGTATTGGTAAAAATTACTTCCTAATCTGATGAGTCTTGATTTCTGCTGCAACATTTGGATGCTCAGAATTTGGCATCAACAACATCCACAAAATCAGTGAATAAATCTACTTTAAGTATCTGTGGGAGGGGCCGAGTCACCAGCTTCAGCATCTAACTGCAAACAATACAAGCTTTGCAGGAAAAATTTCAGAATTCTCCAAAAAAATATGTTTTTTTATCTGACAGCGAAGCAGAATGTGGATATAAAGGTGTAAAAGTAATAATACTGATCATGTGTTGGCTTCAATTCATGAAACAAAATTTGCAACAAAAATAGTTTTATTTTTTAAAGGTAACTAGTTTTTTTAGCACCACTGACCATGATCGCTTAAGACATGAATGCTTCATGTTTAATGTTTGAATGTTTTTTCCATCCCAGTAAAATTTAAATCATTATGACTTCACACAGTTTGCTGCGCCACAGCTGTAATTTCTATTCTAAATGCAGAGATTGGAACACATACAGTCTGTGCCATTTCAAGAGACAAATGCATTCATTTGCACTTCTGTTGGGAAAAAAAATGATCTTGGTTTCAGCTTTAATTGATTGCATTTTAATTATCGCTTGCAGATTTCAAATTACCCCACAGGTGAGGACAAAAGAAAATAAATGTGTGAAAAAAAGGAAGCCAGGAGAGACAAAGAAACCATTTGTTTGTTTGCACTCTGCTGTTCAGCCTCTCAGTCTTGTGCAAATCCATCTTCCGGGAAGCAAATTAAAGCAAAGGCGGGATTTAAATAACTTTCATTAAATGCTGATAGGCTCCATTAGCTCCACCAATCACCTAACCAGATAAAGAGATGAGCAATTGGGAATTTTTTTGAAGACTCCGACTGACAAACAGAGGAAAGCTCTCCGGAACTTCCTCCAGATGCCAGTCATGCTGCATGACAGCACAGTCTAACTAGTATTTTCTGCCTGAGTAACAGGCGAGATTAAGCTGTCAAATGAATAATACTGCACTTTTGAGCCTACATTATACTGCTGGATGCGACCGCTGAGTCTTAAGTGGTCATAGATCAACATGTAGAAATTGCAAATGGCAGCGTGTTCAGGTAAAAGACTGTGACTGAGTTCCTCAAGGTGTTTACTCCTGGAAAATTGGGGAATAGCAGGCTGTCATACGGTGACACATCAGCCTTTGTTAAAGAAATTACTTTGCTCTTCGCTCGGCTCTCTGATGCTCAGCCTCGTGGACAAATTGTCCATTTGGTGAGTGCGGTCTAAATGGAAGTGCGTCTCCGGCTTGTTGCTATGCCGAGGCACAAAGGAACCGGGGCAGATAGGAATCCAATTATTCAAGGCAAATAATGGATGTCTCATTTAAGATGTGCGGCTGTTGCGACAGTAATGGCACTGCCACAATTTTCCAGGAGCCAGTCTCTATCAAGAGCATCATCTTCTGCAGGGGTAGTTCACCCCGAACTCATACACAGCCACATGCTACAGGCTGTCAAGCTACAGAGACCATAATAAATTGTTTTACCGCACAAAAAGCACGGTTTCAAAGATGGAAAATGTACTCACATGTAGCGCAGGTGTGGGTTCTGAGCAAACGCTCGGGGCTGGATCACCTTCAGCTTACAATTCATGATGGTTCTGAGAAAAGAAGAGAGTTAAGGGACACATGAAACAATGCAGAAAACATCCATACAGTGTTTTTAAAGAATGACTACCAGTATGTAGGAACTGGAGCTGGCAATTGGGAGTTCTTTTTAAATTTCCTGCTCGCTCAAACTGGTGTGAAGTGAAATAATGGGGACTTCAAACCGATTCTCATTTCACCCAATGGAATTCCCTCAAGGAAGCCTGGAAATCCCAGAATGGAAACCACTCTTCTGGGCCACAATTGTAATGACTTCTAATCTTGTAATCACAGATGTCTCTTTTCAGAGAAGTCACAGACATCATCAGTGAACGCCTCATGCACGGCTCACGCACTGAGCTGATTATACCGAGCTGCTGCTGCTGCCAATTACCTTCTGAAAATCGGATCACGGCTTTGTAGTCTTTTGCTGAGATTTGCTGTCGTACAAAAGTTCCAAGAGTCCTTGAGGGGGTTTTGGGTGCTTCCTGACAATAAGTTCCACTGAGGGAATTGGCTACAATCGTTTCGTATTATTTAGCTTTCAGAATCAGCACGACTTTGTTCTGAGATCATAGTGGCGCTTTGTTGTTTTCTTCCCTGCAGAAACGACAACAATGATTTCAGCTGCTAAAGACAATGACTGCTGCAGCACAGCGAATATTAGCTTTGGGATTTTTAATGTGAAACCTTCCGGAGGGGCGTTTGCAACTCTCCAGACCAGATCACACAAGTATGTCTGAGGGATTGAAAGAAAAACATTAGACTTTATCTTGTGACCAAAAGCATTTAGAAACATTGAGACCCAAAACTTTGAGATCTTTTGTGTTTATACATTATGTTTTTACATTTTCTTGTAGTATCTTTCTCGTGATGGAGGAAATACATAAAATAATTTAAGATTAAAACTGCCTTTATGAGTATTTCTTTTAATTCAAATTGTGATGGATCAGAAGCAGATAAAAAGCTTGGGTTTGTGATGTAGCAACTGCCATGGGCGGACCAAAGTCTCCCCTCTTTGATGGATATCTGATCCACTTACAGACAAATAGATCCATTAATTTCTTTATTTTCCTCATCTGGCTCAAAACTGTACAGCTGGATAGCTTCAATATTGCTTACTTTTTTTGTTTTTGTTTTGGGATGCTAATGCTAGCTTGGACTTTTTTTGTTTATTGACAAAGTAGACATTACAATTATATGTGTATACAGGTGAAGAGAACATTAATTAAATTTAAGCATTACTAAAAGAGAAAAATAAAAAAAACATAAATCTAATTAACGACACAAAATAACATTTTAAAATATATATATTTAAAAATAAAATTAAAATAAAATTCCTATCTGTACACAGAAATCTAAATTAAATTGGGAGGCATCAATATATAAATAACCCCAACTAAGATTATCCATAAATTAGAGGGTAAAAAAATCCGTACAGGTAAACGGAGAATTTAAACGTTTTGTATGGGGTACCATTTGTGAATCAGAGAAGTAAAATGTTGACATCAATGTTTTCAGATATTTAGCATGTTTTAGGAGAAAAGAACAGGATTTATTTTTCAAATGCATATTTTCACCCATTTAAATTAATGTATTTATAAATGTTACATTTAATAACTAAACATTTAGTAATATTTAGTTAAAAATTAAATATTTAGCTTAAATATAAATATTTAATTAAAAACAAAATTGCATCCATACACAAGTATGAAGGCAATTTAGTTTTAAATAATATATTTAGTTTTAACTACATATTTAGATCCATTCTAGATAAAAATGTAATATATAGTTAAAAACTAAATATTTAGTCTTAAAATAAATAATTCATTTTTAACTAAATGCGCAAAATATACATAGTGGCAGTTAGAAATACAAAGTTATGTTTTATTTCTAGATTTTCTGTCACAGTTAAGTCCTATTTTACATTGGTTTTCTTCATTGTAGGAATCCTTTTACGCAGGGGTGTCAAACATCTGGCCTGGGGTTTAATCTGGCCCTGTCATGAAGAAAATAAAATATAAGAATGTTACAAAAAAGTAAGTTTCTAGCTCATTGCAGTGGTGATTATGGTTCTTCAAAGAAATTATCGCAATATACAGTTTTGCCACTAAATCCCCTTTTTAAAAGAGACTTTTAACTTCATTCCTAGTAAATTTAAGTTTTGTGTTTTCTGAAGTGTTTCACAAAGCACGGAACGATGACAACATTTCTCAAGAACACTAATATGGAGGCCAGAGGTCATGTGACCACAACTTTAGTTAATCCTTGCCTACATTTAAACTTTTTTTTGTGGTTGAGATGTAATCAAATTATGGTTTAATTCTATTCACTATGACATTTTTGGTCTTCTATATGTTGAATACTTTCAGAACTTTTTAAATTTGAGCATAACCTCATTAATCATTGTGTCAGTTACAAGTTTAAATGAAGGAAAAAGCAGTCCTCGGTTCGTTGCCTCTTACCTGGGTGCGCTAAGCGTGTAAATGACTAAAGCCTTGAGCTTCAAAATAAAGGTTATAACACAAAAAGGTAGTGCTCCAGGAAATAAAGGGAAGCAGGTTCGGGAAACATTACACCTGATCTGAATTACAAAGATTTTAATAACCGCTAAAGAGCAAACTTAAGACCTCATAAATCCCAATGGCTGCTTGACAGTGTGTCGCAGGTAATTAGATGCTTTTTTATATGTAATTTTCAACCTAATATTTTGCTAATTGAATGTTTAATGATTGGTAGCCTACGGCCTAGACTGGGCGATTTCAGAGGAAAACGGTTTCCAACACCATCAATTAGCTTACACAAAAGAGGTGGTCAGAAATGGTGAGAGTTAATGAAGGAGTCAGAGTGATTTAGCTTTCCTTTGTTCTAGGACTGAAGACTGAACGACACCACAAATTAGGTGTCTCTTTTTCATCTGCTATATTCCCATGTTAGTATAACAAGATTTACATTCCTTTTACCTTTAATGTTGCACACAATTAATTCACTTTTCCTCCATTCAGATGCAGCATCAGAAAAGTGGACTAAATAATTGGCTGGAATGTGTTTGGCTGCTGAGCAGTCTGCAATCACTGCAGTCACTTTATAGGCTAAACTGGGAGTGCGAGGCTTGTGTCACAACTAGTTTGAAACACGATTAAAACTATAAAGTGGAAATACAAACACAGCAGGCTGTCATGAAGCACACAGTCTGCTCTGCCTCCATCAGCTGATCATTTTCATTTTTAAGGAAAAACAGCGTCAAATCGTAGCAGGAGGAATGCTTTTCAAAGGTTTAGATCAAGGCTGCTAAATAAAAATAAATCATACTTTTATAAAAAAGGCCAAACAATTTGAGGTTTTCTGCAAGCGCCAGATCTTTTCTGTTGAAAAAAGGGTTTAGGAATGGTTATATATATATATATATATATATATATATATATATATATATATATATATATAATTTAACACCTTTGAAACCAGCATATCTCACTTGCTTTACAGAGAAGCCAGCGTGTTATCAAACGACTTTACAATTGATGCTGCAACATTTTTATTGAGTTTGAAAAGTAACTCTGTCAACTCAAAAGTATGTATTTTTAAATATATGGTTGTCATTTCTCTGCTGATAATAACAGTAATAAATGTGAAGGAAGGACGTTTGAGACCTAAAGAGCTGTGAACACCTGTGGTCAAATGCATTACAGACTCGCATTATGTGTCCACAGCACACTGGAACAGTGTGTGGTTCAGGGACTGAACCAAACAGCTGTGGTCACTAATCTTTTGCTGTTTAAAAAAAGTAAAGAAAAGTATATGTTTTCTTTGAACATTTTCACAGCTCACATCTGTGTTTGCAAGACGACTGTAGCAACACAAAACTTCACAACCTATTGACCTTTTTGGTTTGGAATTAAATGAATGTATCCAGTGGGATTATAAAAAGAAACTTCATTGATTTGGAAGTTTTCACATTAAAAATTGCAGTTTCCTATGGGTGGAACCTAAAATAAGATCAAATGTGAGACAACTCTAAGAGTTCAGGAATCTATGAACCTAAAGTGAGACCACCTGGAGACAAAAATGAGAAAACAAAGTAATCTTTGGGGAAGCTCTACATTTACCTAAAGATGTGAATGAAATGTGTGCAGCAAACGTTCAGCGCTTCTGCTGAGCAGAAAAAGGCCTATAGTGGGTAACAATGCAGACAGTTGCTGCTGCAACACATTTGCTGCACTGAGATAACAGTAAATCTGTTTCCCTGTTAGCATGCAAACTTTTGGGAATTTGAGAAGCAACATTTTTTGGGGGGGAAGCATAAAATCAATGAAACTCATGCTAGGTTAGTGTTTTTTTCTCTTCTGTTCTTCAGAAAACAAAACCACAAAGAGGAAACCAGATTCTTATTCTGTTATAGTTATTATACGTTTCATTTCTTGTAGAGGGAAATTGGATCTGTTCTGACATGTGACGGGATTGATGCCTTTTGGAAACCCACAGCTGCATCTGTGTGGACAGGAGTCAGTTAAACAGAGGAGGTGTGCGGGCAGCAGCAGCTGGTGTGTTGGCTCTAAAAAACAACAAGACAGGGAAAAAGCGAAAAACACACAAAGCCACACCTTTAATTTGATTTGGCCCTCTGCTTTTTTGCATTATTTGATCAGCAGCTTCACTAAGCCTGGAGGATGATCTACCTGCATGCGACAGGCGAGAATTAAAAGCTTGTTCAAGCATCAGCTTGTGTTAGGATCAGAAACCTTCCTCGCTTTTCTCCGTGCTCAATCTGCCTAACATCTCATATTGCCACAAGGAAAAAAAATAAAAAATTAGACGTTAAATCCACCCATTACGGCTCGTGTGTTGAGCCGAACGGCTGCTGTCATCTGTGGCAGCAAAGCGTTGGTGTCTCTGAAGTAAATATGGGGGGAACTCTGATAGAAAACAGCGATTATCAGAAGTTCAGGTTCCTCTGCCCTTTTCCACATCTATTGTGCGGAAATGACAAGCCGTGTGGAGTCTACCCCCCTCCCACACGTTCACACAAAAACTCCCCAGACTCCTGCAGCACAACATAAGAGAATAAACCCTCACAGCCTCTGTAGTCCGGTGTAGAGCTCCATATCCACGTCCCTCAGTGTCTCCAATCCCGTCCAGTTCTCTATGTGTCTGCAAAGGGGGCAGAGAGAGGAGAGTAAATGAGACATCCCTGTTCATCGGAGGAGAAAGCAAAAACCAGCAGCAGCAGACGCGATAGGAGAAAAACTCTTTTCCCAACTTCCAAGTTGCAAATTAACTGGCTGTGTGTAGTCAAAAGTTTCAGAATCCATATTCATTTAAACTGCAATTACTGGAACAGCTCTGACAGAGCGCTCTTTGCTGCCCTCTGATAGATTTAATTGCCAAGTAGCAGCTTCTGAGGCTTAATCTACGGAAGAGGGAAGTGTCAGAGGGACAGGGCATATAAACACAGCAGATGACTTCACTTGTGTTATTTCTGTCCGACTCCAAGAGACAAATGAGGAAGTCTGCGTCTCTACGAAGGTTTTGTGAAAGAGATCATTTGACAGCCGTGAAAATGAACATTCAAAGGGTAAATTATAGCTAATATTGATTTGTTTTTCTTGTGAAAAGAAAATATTATGCACTCTTTAGAGTGTACGTCAAACTCGGAATCAGTTCTATCAACATCCAAAACTCGTTTTTGTGATACAACTTGAACTCAATGTAGAGCTTTATTTTGGGAATGCACATGGATTCCCCAAACATTTATCACTATAACGACTTACGATTCAAGCCTGAATGGTTATCGAACAGCTTGAATTTTATGATAGCAGCACGAATCATCATCAGGCAATAGGTGTTGGCAAACCTTGTGCTTCTGTGCATCTTTTGGGTCATTTGCATCTGTTGGACAATTATGAAACATCATTTGAGGCTTCTTTTACGGCAGGCCTGTACTTTGGGAGGCATCACCTGAAATTTCTGCTTGAGGACCAACAGATCTGGCTCTGCAGAAATCTCAGCATGGACTCCTGATACAGCAGGCTTGCCATTTTTTTTGTTTTTTTTGTTTTTCTAAAATCCAATGGATGAGAGCGGGTTACAGATTAGAAAACAAGACAAACACTGGTTAAGGATATTTTCAAATAAATTCGTTTTTCTGCCTCATTTCTGTCCTGAGAATGGACCATTTCAATAGAAATGTGAGCTGAGACAGACGAAATGAACCTCTAAATGACAAACAAAATATGGCCTCAGGAACAACTTTGTGGCATATTGTTGTAATTCCACTATAAAGGGTTAAATATCTTGATTTAAAGAAATATAACATTTATTTTTAGACTGTTCTTCTCTCAAAAAGTCCATCTATCTTCTTCCACTCATCTGGGACCGGGTTACAGGGGCAACAGTCTAAGCAAAGATGCCCAGACTTCCTTGTCATCGGCCACACCCTCCAGCTCCTCTGCGGGGACACTGAGACGTTCCCAGACCAGTTGAGAGACTTAGTCTCTCCAGCGTGTCCTGGGTCTTCCCTGTGGCTTCCGCCCATTGGGACAAACCTGGAACACCTCTCCAGGGAGGTGTCCAGGATGCGTCCGGACCAGATGCCCAAGCCACCTCAACTGGCTCACCTCAATGGGGAGCAGTAGTTCAATTCCGAGCTCTCTCCGGATGACTGAGCTTCTCACCCTATCACTAAGGGAGCATCCAGCCACTCTACAGAAAAAGCTTATGTTGGCCGCTTAAATTCAAGATCTCGTTCTTTCAGTCATGACCCAGAGCTCATGACCATAGATGAGTACTAGAATGAAGATTGCCCAATAAATTGAGAGCTTTGCTTTCTGGCTCAACTCTCATCTCACCACAACGGACCGGTGCAGTGTCCACATAACGACGGACGTTGCACCAATCTGTTGATCTAACGCTCCGATCTTACCTCAATCGTGAACAAGACCCTAAGATACTTCAGCTCCTCTATCTGAGGCAGGAGCACTCCACCCACTGAGAGAGGGCAAACTACCTTTCAAGGTCAAGAACCATGACCTCAGACTTAGCGGTGGTAAGTCTAATACCGCCCCAATGCATGCTGAAAGTCCTGGCTCGATGAAGCCAACAGGACAACATCATCTGCAAAGGGTAGAGAGGAAATCCTGTGGTCCCCAAACCAGATCCTTCTCCAACCTTCTCCAAATCCACAAACTGGACTGGATGAGCGAACTCCCACGAACCACGGACCAGGATGGAAACTGCACTGTTGTTCTTGGATCTGAGGTTCGACCATCGTCTGAACTTCCTCTCCAGTACAGCACAGACTTTCCCATGGAGGCTGACGAGTGGGATTCCTCGGTAGCTGGAAGACCCCCTCCAGCCCCCCTTCTTAAAAAGGGGAACCACCACTCCTGTCTGCCAGTTTTGTCGTAAAAGCTATGTATCCATATTAGCTTCTTTTCAAGTTTTTTAAAATAATAAATTGTGTCTTTTTTACAAAGAAAAAAATGTACATTTAATAATGCATATTGACTTTAGTGACATCTGGTGGCATAAACTAAAAACTGCAAGAAACTAAACCTCTACATTTTTTTACAAAATGAGTTGATTTTCTTATAATTGTGAGCGGAAAAACACAATTTCACTGCAATATCTGATGTAAATGTATTCCCCAAAAATAATTTAATTTATTTTCTTTTTTGGTTTTCTCGCCTAAAACATGGAAATAACCAGTTGAAACAATCAAGCACTTGGAAAATAGATTATGAGATGTTATGAACATTTATTTTTTTTAATAAGAAGAACTTGAACCATTGAATGTAAACTTTTTAACCACTTCAACTATTATTTTGGAAGCTAATATTATAAGTAAATCTTGAACTTATTGATGCCATGTATGAAACTGTTTGTTGATTGGGGTTTAAACCCGTCATAACCAGCACTAACAGTACACAGAATGGCTGTTCCGTTCAAATATCAAAATGTGTTTTTCTTTCACACCAGTATTGGACTTTTTTCCTGGAAGACACGTAGAAAAGCTTAAAAGACGCTGATTCACTAATGCTAATGAATGCGTGTCTCGTTTGAGCAGGAGTCTGGCTAAAAAGAAAATGACAGCAGCAGTCAAGATTTCCTAGAAACCAGGGAGCAGTTTCTCAAAACAAAACAGCAGATACAGAAGCTTCACTTCAATACAACCCAAGCAATAAAGTGTTTTTCACAATCTGACAAATTATTTCCAATAAAGAAAAAAAAAAAAAAACTCAGTCTTATTTGGATTTCTGTGCTCAATACATTTCTAATGAAATTTAATTAAAAGATACTGTCACTACACGTTACAAATATTTACCTGACAATACACAAACATTCAAGTGAGGAAGTGTTGGCTCAGCCACACTTTTTTTAAGAGTGACATATGGATGATTTTAATTATGTAAAATCATTTAAAGTTTGTTTCTCATAACAAGCAAAAAAAAAGAAAACTTTCACTTAATCACCCTGAATTGATACAGCACACAAGCAGCACTGCTGGAAACAGCTAAAATGTACCGTTAACTTGCATAACTGCGCATGAGTCAAAAATCGTGTCTTCAGTCAGAATTGAGTCTGAAAGATCTCCGACTCCTCAGGAAGGTGTCAAGGTTTCTTCCACTTTGTGACTCACAGAAAGTAAATTAGAGTTCGTGCTGGTTTTGGAGACACCTATTACATTTGTAAAAGAATTTCTGTCTTGAATATTTTTTCTTAAATCCAGCAACAAAAAAGCTCATAACGTCTTGGGAAAATAAATCAAGACGGTTTGGAAAGCTCTTCACATGTTGCTGTTAGTTTGTGGCCAACAATTGCAGCCTTTTTTTATAAGGTCTGAGTTGTTTCATGGTGCAGATGTGATATCCAGGTACAAAAACAGCAACCAAAGAATACGTTGTTTATATTTGTAAAAATCAGAGCAACCCAGTAGAACTTCTGTACTCCCTTCACTCCTCATCAGCCTCACAAATCTCACCTGGTCTGAGCTGCTTTAATTCCTCTGCTCCGTTCTGCCAATTTGCTGCTCACGTTCAAGCCTCGCATTTTCATGTCTCGTTGCCGACCTTTGCTCTGCCTCTGGATTGTTTGACTTCTATTTACAGATCTGGATTGCCCCTTTGGATTACCCTTTTGGATTTATTTCTACGAATTTGCCAACAACCACAAAACATTGGGTTTTATCAAGAGCAGAGATGGCCCCTATGGGGCTGCATTCCTGCTTTTCTTCCAGCAGCCATGCTCTAATTGGCCGAACACACCTGATCCAGGTAATCAGCAGTGAGGAGGTCAAGGAAATCTGTAAAATATCCAAACGCACTGACCCTTGAGGTCTGGAACTGCCCACTGCAATCAGGATAAATCTCGTTTTTACTGTTACACCTCTTGCATTCCCCAGTATTTTAGAAGGATCTCAGCTCACCTCTCCTCTGCCTGTCATTATCCCTCAGATTCACCTGCCTGCAGTGGCTCCTCACCTGCCCATTTTCCCACCACAGAAACATTGTGAGTCTTTTGCACAGCTCTGCATCTCCGATCTTTCATTATTCCCCTCCATTTATTATTTTTGTCTCCTCCAGTGCTCAACCCTGAGCCTCACTCCTGATTTCACTGTCTCCTCGTCTGCTGAGCTGAGCTTCCCTAATAGACTCTAAAACTACTCCCGAGTCTCTGCCTTCTTTGGGACGTCCGTCTATAATCTCCTTAAAGTCTCAGTCTTCCTAGTAGTCTTTAAATCATAAATACGTAGATTTTTGCCAACATTTTAAAAATATTGTCATTTTCTAGGACATAGTTTCTGAAGCACAGCAGGAGTTCATTTGAAATTTGCCTCTAAGTTGTGGGTGGTGTGGAGCAACCCCGCCCCTCTTCCTTATTCCAGTTGATGAGAGCTCCCTGTTTAAGAACTCTCCATACAGCTGACAGCCTCTCACAACCTCCAACTTCACATTATTGATGCAACAAAAACGGCGAGCAATACTGGAGTTATCAAGTCGTACAGTTTTAAGCCAGAAGTTAGCTCAGACGAGGAAAACAATAACATACATGGATCTTGTTGGAGAGGGAGCTTGTAGCCCGCCCATTTTATTTTCTAGTTCACAGACACTTTTTTTTTTTTTTTTTTACCAAATTTTATTGTCCTCTCACTGATTCCCTCTTCATGCAGCTTTCATTTTCTTGATACATGTCCTCCATCATCAAAAAATACCTCTAAAAAAAAGTTTAATACACAAGGCTAAAACTTTGTGAAGTCAGCTAAATAAACTATATTATTAATTGCATTTGTTGTTTCATTTTTATTCATATTATAATTGTGCAGTTCTAAAATAAAATCTATTTTTTTACATACTTACATTTGAGTTATTGCAGCCAAATAAAAACTCTAGGACTAAAGCTACATTCACAAACACAACTGCCACCACGCAATGAGGAGGTATCGGCAGAATTTTTAAACAACATGCCTCCTAGGTAAGCACAATCTTCTGTCTTAATATTCTTCTCAGCATCAACCGCGATTCGTCAATACACAGGTCTCTGAGTCGCTGTGTTGCAATCAACGTCATGTTTAGTTTTGTGCATCATCAATGGCGTCTCCTCATTTGGACCCATGGAGTCTGGGATCGCCAGATTGACGTCTGGTCATCACCGGGTCCCCGGTCCATGTCAACAGCCCTCATCGAGTGTCAATGCTTCTACCGCACAATTTCTAACAATCGGACGGTGGCACGGGGGCAACGCATTCTAACTCCCAACTCATCATATATGGAAGTATCGTTCGGGCCCCCTTCTCTTCACTTAATAACGTTTTGGCTGTCCCAAACCCGTCGTTTTTCGATGTGCTGGCTGTTCCCATTAAATCAGGGGTCCCCAGCCTCCGGGTTTCTCACCTCAAGTTGCAGTCTGGTACCGGTACAGGGACACAGACCTACCCTAACCCTTTACCAGTTATGTGTCCGTTACTGCATGTGGTATCACAACCCTAGGGTTTGGGACCCCTGATTTAATGGGAACAGTCAGCATGTCAAAAAACAAACAGTCAGCACGCCCAAAAAAAAAAACAACGAGTTGGGGACCCCAAAACGTCAAAAAATAATGCAGATGTGGCCCAAACCATACGTCCAGTTATGACGAGTCAGGAGTGAGAATATGTAGGCTATGGGTGGCCAGAGGGTGGCAGCCTGAAATTGGCTGAAGTCATCCGACAATTTTAGGAACCTTAGCCTCCTATCAGTCAGTTACTGCACTGCTGCCGTCCTGCCATCTGCCTGTCACTGGACTGCCACCACCAGACCTCCATATGTCCCCGGGCAGCCGCTGACTGATGTCAAAAAATTGTCCGGTCGCCGTAAAATTTGTACTTTTCCTTATAACCTCTGTGGCCACCGCACAGAATGTAAAAATGCAACTGCCATCTCCTGCTTCAAATGCTGCCACGTGGCCACCTGCCTGTTTTTGATAAAAAAACTTGCATTTAGGTCGCCGCGCTGTGGCATTTTGTGACATGTGACTGTAGTCTAAAACTGAGTCATGGCTTATGTTAGTGTGTGTTTATCAGCATTTAAAGTAAAAACTTACAGTTTAAGCAGCATGTGACTAATAAAAATGAATGTGAACAATGGTTAAAGGGAAAATCCAACAACAAAAGAGACTACAGGAACCAAAGCCAGACGTCTGGTGTTACATAAGAGTGCCCAGAGAGCAGACAGTCACATGGAAAAGGCGCTAATAGCTGACCGTTGATGGCAAATGTAATAAAGTGGTGTGGCAGCTGGAAGTGCCTCACACCAACAGAGTCACCCTGCTGCCGCTGAGATCAGCGCTGCACTGGGGCAGCTGTTTCTGGGGGCAGGGAGCTGAGTCATTAATGAGACCTGCAAGCTGAGAAGTCCGATACCCGAGAGACTCGAGGCCGGCCAGACTCACAGGAAGGGGAGTCCGCACTCCGGGCTGTCATGTGCTCCCAGCCCAGGATTTTCCCACTCTGGTCACTTAACCACACTCTTTAATTCAGAACATGATCTGTGTTTCTGCAGAGAGAAACATGTTTATCTCTCTAGCATTAATAGGATTTATAATTGCATTTGTTGGTGTTTCATAAACATTTGTTGACTATTGTTTACTTTTCTCTTTGTGTTTTCTCCACTTCTTTTCCCTTGTTTTCTTCCCTAGCTACAGTGTATATTTTCACATTTAACACAAGTGTAAAGCCCCTATTTAGTAGGACTGGGTATCGATAATAATTTTCAGAAATTATTCGATTTGATTCACAACAGCCTGGATTATTCGATTCAGATTGTTATTCAATTATTTCGATCCTCTCAATTTAATTCGATTCAATAAAATTTTGAGTTTACACATTTAGAAACATTTGTTTAAAATACATTATTGATCTACTATATGTTTTGAATATATTACTATTAATCTGATATATTGTTAGATGGTTTCTCTAAAGGAGAAGTTCTAACAAAAATGTTCAGATCATTAACATTGTAAACATTGTTTCCCCAAAAGAGTTAGGAAAATTTATACTTGTGAGTTTATAAAGATGTTAGTCGGCATTGTATGTTTACGTAGACTTAGCGCTAGCATTAGCCGTCCTATAGGAATTCCATTAAACATTAGCATCAAGCTAGCGGACTTTAGCTTGCAAAATCGATCTATATTTTTAGTAATTGATTATGGATCTATTGAGCTTAGATAATGTCAAATCAATTAATCAATTTTATCAACCCAGCCCTAATTTTTAGTAATATTTCAAAGTATTAAATGTTTACAATTTTAACAAATTAAATTATAGTAGGGTTTTTGAATGTAAAATACTTGGCCATCACTGCATCAGTTGCATTATTCTGTTATTACGGTTGTAAAATTGTTTATTTCAAATAATTAAATCACAATTTGACCTTTTCTTCTGTAAAATTAATAATTGTGTTTGTAGCTGAACGAAATCCATATGTAGTCCTTTTTTTTAACAAAACAATAGTCCCAATTGCCACTCATGGATTTTCCAAAAATGAAAGATTAGGCTTTTTTGCTAAAATATCTGGGAGGCTCCTCGCTGCTAACTGTTAGATTGGTCATGTGATCCATTTAAAACCAACTCCAATGTGTTCAATTTGGAAAACTTATCTAATGTAAAGCAAACATAAAGAAATATTTTGCTAGACTTTAAGCTACAGCATCTTGTAAAGTTTTAAGCGGAAGGAGACATGTCATAATAAAGGGAATGATAATGTAATCTTAACATTGGTAATATTTAGTTTGACCTCCTCTTTGCTTCGATTGTAGTTGCAGGGACTTGTTTTTATAGAACTTCAAGGTCTTCTGACACAATCTATTAAAAAATAATCTGTAAAATCTGGTATTTTTTGGCTCCATAAGTCTTTAGATATCCAATAAGATTTGAGGTTGAGGTCAGACACAACTTTATAGAGAAGTTCACGACCATCGCTGCTCCTTGGAAGTGGTTCCTGCAAAGCTGTGAGGTCTGTTTGGACTAGTCGTCACTTTGTCACTGCTGCAAAGTCTCACACTGGGCTTCATCCATCAGTGCAAACACTATTCTATGTCCCATCTGTGGTTTTGGCTTTGTTTCCTCTCCTTGGAGGAAGTTGATGAGGGGTGGTCTTACTGAGAAAGAATGATGCTTCAGTTTCATGTTCTTTCATCATGACTGAACTTCTGTTTCAAACTCATCCAACTTGTCCTCGTTCACATCTTTACACAGAAACACTGTACATTTCCAGAATGGTATTAAAGTTGATCTTGATATAATTTGTTAAAATTAAAATACAAACATTTGTAAAGATTTATGAGAACTAAGTCATAGAAGAAAGCAAACACGTTTAACAAGAAGTTGATTTTTTTCTCAATCTCAGTTTATAACAAGATCCCACTTAGTTTTTTTGTACTTAAAGCTGATTAAATATGAACACATACAATCATGTTTGGGTCAAAGTGGCAAAATTGTGAGAAAAGCGGTTAAAGGCAAAATTCTGACTGTAATTAATGCTAACACGCGCTGAAGTTTTAAAGATAGTCACTCCTTAATTGCAGTTTGCTACACTCTTTTTAGATAAAAACTTTTGCAAGTGAAGTCAATAACCAAGTTTTATCTGTTTTTCTGTTATTTTCTTTGTTTTGCAGTCTCTATTTTGTTTCTCCTTACATGGATAGGTAGCTAATAACCCACAGCTGTTTCTGTTACTATTTTTTCAGTCTACATAAAGTGCTTACAGTTAATTTAACCATTTTTGGTTTTTAATCTTGCTTGAGTTTGCTGTGTTAAAGTTAAAAATGGAGTTAAAGACCCATCAGTTGTCCCAGACCTGGGTGTCTAAGACATTTGTTCTTTCCCGTCACCTGTGGGAGCAGTGAGCCATTGTGGAAGACTATGTGGTGACCTAACCTCAATCCCATCCCTTAATACTGACTACTAAGCAGGGAGACATCTAAAAGTCTGGTATGACTCAACCAAAGGCTTGAACTTTCAATCTCCAAGACGAGGTTTTCCCATTAGGCCCTTGTTTGATAAATGATACAACTTTCTGCTTCCATACCCATTCATTCCCATTCGGGTTAGGGATGCTGGAGCCTATCTAGTGATTCTCAGGTTGTTGGCCTGTCCATCATGGGGTTTGATAAATTTTGAAATTATTGTCCTGCTCTTCAGCTCCCACAAACCACTCCAATAAAAAATATTTTTTGTGTTTTTAACATGTTCTTGTGGCATATTTCTCATAGTAGAGGACCTATATAAAATAAATTTTGTTTAAAAATTCTTCTCTAAGTATTTCTTTATTCAAATAGTGTTGGATCAGAAAACTGGATGCTAGAAAAAGCTCAGACTAATGACAAAGCCTCTTAAATGGGCGTGTCAATGTCTCCCCTCCCCCTCCAAGCACCCTGCCCCGTTCACTCTAAGGTGTGCCAGAAATGATGAGCCCTCAACAGTCGTGCTGTAGCGAATTGCAATTTTGACTCACCACTGTTAGACTATATTGATGCAATACTGTTGTTTCTGCGCTGCTAATGTTAGCTTGAGGCTGTGAGCTAGCACTCAGCAGAGCTCTCAGCAAAAAGGAGGGGGAGGGGTTGCTCTGTGTCAACAGTCCTGTGGATAGAGGATTATGGGAGAATCCCGGAAGACAGGAGAAAAGGGGGTAGACTGCACGTTGCATCGGTGAGAATTTCTTGTGTTCTGTATCTGGAATTATCTTAGCCAGATGATGTTTTATATGTTTTGAACAGACACCAAGAAAGCCTTATGTTTTGTTCTGTTTTGATAGGTGTCTTGAACAGTGAAATTTGAGAACGTTGCTTCTGTAGACTTCAGGGAAATGTGTCCATTTGGTAGGATTTCTTTATTTGAAATGGCACAATAGAAAAAAGTATTGTAAAGAAATGAACGAGGGAAATGACATTTTTGTTTTAATTTGTCCATTTAGGTGCCACTGTTGATTGTTCTTGTTCAATTTTTAGGTTTGATTGTTAATTTATTTTTCTGAAAAACTGCCAAACAGGGAAAATAAAGGATCAAACAAGAAATTCTTTGAAGCTTGTGTGTCATTAAATCTGGCCTAAAAAAAGAAAAAAAAAGCTTTTTGATTTTGGCTAAAAACCTTCATAGTCACGAATCGATTGTAAACAATTTTACAATAGAAAAAAATATGGTTGTATTGGGAGCTTAACATGACACAGAAATTTTACGGTCCTGATTGGTCAAGGAAGGTCCTCTATTTACGTTCAAGTCTTCTTTCCAATCTCTCAGTGCTCTGTTAATGCTTTATGTATATATATATATATATATATATATATATATATATATATATATATTATTCTTGAGATTAAAAGTACTTCCTGATTCTTTTTATTTATGCTTGTCATTTTCTAACTGATAATACTTTCTTCTGTGTAAATACCAACTGTAACACCTTTATTGTGGTATTGTATACATAAAAAATCCAGTGATCAGTAGTAAACAAGTGACTTTGGATTCTGTTTAGTTCAAGATATTGATGTGAGGATACTGGTATTTAAAGAAAGCTTATTTTTTGCAAATGTAATCTGTCACGTGAAACAAAAATGCACGCTTCATTATATAGCCCCACGTTATTCTTATCCCATCAACAAAGCAGACTAAAGCAAAGCAGCATCCTTCCCTGCAGACCGGATCCGTCCAGAACCCCCAGAACAGCAGCTGCATGCGGATTAGTCTTCTATGAAAAGGAAGATATGACTAACAAAGATGTTCTAAAGATACACAGCACTCAATCTCTGTCCTGTTATCCCCCGATCCTCTGAGGATGCTCTCAGAAAATGATCCTAAAATCAAATCAACGTAATTTGAAAAGTAAATTGGGAAGCTAATGTGTTACATTTCAGCCGCTCAAGTCAACACTCTCCTCCTGACTCACAAAGAGTGAGACACAACAATGATTAAATTGTTTGTCGAAATGAATTTTCCACAGAAGCAGAATGAGAATCCGAATAAAAAGTCAACTTGATTTAGAACAGAGTGATCAGAAAGGCTCTTCCTGTTTGTTTTAAGTGTATTTTTCATTTCAGGATTACGTGCTCCGAATTAATCATCTGTTTCATAAACAACACACAAAAAATCATACTGTCAGAACAAACTGTTCGAGCAAATAAACCAACTTGCTCTCTAATATAGAAGCCTTTGAAATGAGATCCAGCTTCCATCTGCTTCAGAAAATGGCTTCCAACAAAGTACAATCTGAACTCAGTGGCGGGGTGGTTCAGCGCTCAAGGAGAACACCCTGGAACCAAACAGTAACAGATTCCATCTCAGCAACAGCCATCTGTTGTGTTGAAGTGGCCCTCGGCTACACACTGAACCCCTACCTGCTATCTTGTACTGA
>NC_050514.1:29277998-29297309 GCF_002922805.2 Oryzias melastigma | reverse complement strand
AAAAAAAAAAAAAAAAAAACAAGAAAATAGCTGGCTCTCATTTTATAACAGGTAAACAAAGAAAATTTACACAAAAGTGGCCAAACTGGAATGAAAGCAAAAACAATACATGTGCGGTTGGATATAAAACAAAAAATGTGTTTGCTACAACTATTTTGACAACTGTTGCTGGAGTCGATAGCTCAAATTTCTACAAGAGCATGTTTTTTATGAGATACTGCTCCATACTTTGTTCTGTCAGTTGCTTTAAGATAAGAGTTCATGCTTTCTATAGATTTCTCCACTCTTTCCAAACAGACTGTGAGCATAGAGTTAAAAATAGAGACCGCTCTGGTCACGTGATCGTGCGATTCCATGTAGAGTTCCTGTCATTATCAAAACTGGAATCGACTGAAGCTCTACGTTCATCCTGTTTGAATTCAGGGCTTCAAACTCCCTCAAAAGGTGCATGTGTGAGTCTTCTGCCTGTTACAACTGCACCAAGAAAACACCTGGAATATCATTTTTATTCAAATGAAGCTCTACATTGTACATTCATTAAGTAAAATATTAAATATGCAACATTTTATCAAATAAAATATAATATATAAATATAAAAAATAAGCAAAAAACACTTTCAAAAATGTATTCACACAATAGTAATTCAATACCTGTTGAAATTTCATCCTTGTCTTCACAAAAATAAATAAATAAATAAAATAGGGCCAATGCCAGGGGTCTGCAACCTCCAATACTGAGCCATTCAGGTCCGTTTCTCACCGGCAACAACTCAGCAGGAGCCACCAAGCCTGACTTTACCTTTAGAAAATAAGACACGGATTTGTATTTATGTTATTATAACTTTCAAAATAAAAGACACACCTTTTTTCCACATAGGATTATCTCAATGCTGCAAATGTAGTAATAGTGCAATGTTACCAGTAATAAAAATAAAAAAATAAAAACGTTTATTTTACCTTTTTTCTTTGCTTCTTGGCCGGGAATTTGTAAATTCAACTAGCCAAAATTAAATCAGAGCAAATAAGTGAGCCTATAATATTTTTCATATCACAGAGCACACTTAAAATCCTTCAATTTGTTCAGAAATAGAAAATCCACCTCATAATCCGCTGCCTTAAAAGTACAAATCCTGGTTGAGATTACTGACCTCCTCAAGGATTTTCTGTGCTACTGGGTAAACTCACTACTACTACTTCTCACTTTTTATTTCTCTTTAACCAGAGAGCCACAATGGAGGGTTAAAGAGCCACATGTGGCTCTGGAGTTGCAGGTTGCAGACCTCTAGCCCATGAAAAAAAATTTGAGTTTTTAGGTGCATTATAATGTAAATTCCTGACAAAAGTGCTATTTTGAACCATTTATGCATTTCTGGAATAAATGTATAATGAGACATTTTTTTGTGAAAAAATGCCGGAGCTTCAATTGAAAATATATGGTATGCACATCCATTTGTGTAAAAATTCAAATGTGTTTGTTTTGTGGGTGAAATGCAGACACGCCAGCTCAAGTATGACAACACAAAACCCACAAGTGGAGCCAAAGAGATTGAGTCGTCCTACGTCTTGGTAGAAAAGGAGTTTGAGACAATAACTCATTTTATAAATAATTTGTTCTTTACTGTCCTAAAGGTAATATATGATCACATGTACTGATATACTTTACTCTGAAAGGTTACAAATAGCAGGATATAGGCCCTTTAAATGTGTTTGTGGTAATCACCAAATCAGTGTAATTTAGCAAGTCCGTGTATTTAGTGATCCTTTTATAATACACTAATGTCACATTTTAGGCTTCCACATTCAAAACTCTCATGTTTTTGTGTCGCTAAGCAAGTTTTTAAGCCCGTTTTCAGGCTCTACTTACAAAATCTAAGCGTTTAAAGTTAAACCTGGACTTGGTAGTGCGGTATGGTGACATCCATTTTAATTCACAGGAGTGCCAACCATTTGAAAACTGATCCTGGAGGAGAAATTAATAATTGTAGTTTGTGCCAGACCAGAACTACATGACACTAAGGTTTTCTTAAATCAGGACAGAGCTGTGAAATAAAAAGCAACATTTGTGAGGCTCGCACTGCTTCGACATTTCACACTCAGGTTCTTCTAACTGTGAGTACATGTGCCAGTATTGGGTAGCGACAATCCAATGTGAAAAACATATGCTGTATGCTAAAAGTGCGTTCAAGAAACCGTGTTCAGCCCGTTATTGAAGGTGCATCACATACCTGGTGTTAACATAGCATAATAGAGGATAAAATGACCAAAAAAAATTATACAAGTCAACATTTTTACACTCAAATCGTAATTTTTTTTTTTGTTGCAAACACATCAACAAATGTGTGTATTTGGCTACTATTGAAAGTCTACATGATAGGTTGTCCTGTTATAATACACAATTGTGGCATCATTTTCATACTCAAGTCATTGTTTTATTTTGAAAGCAGTTGCTATGGGCTTCATGTGTCTTATACTCACTCTCAGCTTCCCTTAGATTTCCATTTCACTATGTAACCCTTACTGTGTTCATTTAATTTACCACAGTGTGTTAGATTTAGAAAAAAAAACAAGTGTATAATGATGTGTTTTCTATTTCATTGTTAAAGTGAAGATTACATTTTGACAAAATCCATAGTTCAGTGAAACACATCAGTCCAGGTGTAAAATAAAAAATATATTATTTCTTAAAAAGTATTAGAAGATTAAAACTGTTAGATATTTTTTTTAAAGCTGATGATCCACAGTGGACTTCACAACACAATTTGCTTTCCAGTCAATTTTAAAAATGTTGCCGGAGGCTGTTTGGTTTCAGGAAAACCAACACAATCTCTGAGGAGCATCAGGTCCATTTGACTGTCATATTAACATCAAACAGAATACATTCAGAACTCCCAGAGTTAGGATTCAAATTTTGATCTGAAAAAAGCCTTGATGTCACTTAAACCTTCTGGTAAGCGTGTCAGAGAACAACTTTTCTACTGAGTGGCATGCAGGTTTGACGAATATCAGAATAAACACGCTCAAAGAATAGAAAGTGCAAAATGAAACGGTCCAATCGTTGAGCCCCGAGGAACTCCACAAACATTACATGAAGTTTTAAAAAGTTTAAGTAATAATTAATAATGCACACAATGAAAACATCTATCTTTGACACTTTCCTTTGTAAATCATTGGCAGAATAAGTCGGAGAAAGATCTTAATTAGACTCGGACAATGGTCACAGTTTATTCGTGTAATATAGTCTAAAAAATCTATTAGGATTTAAGAGAATTATTATTTTTTTAAAGTAAAAAGTAGAAACCAGAAGACACATTGCACTGGAACATTTAGTGTGGATTTATCCTCTGCAGCCATTTGGTCTCTTACAAAATGCATCAAAGGAATGATGAAATCAGACTATCAATAGGAGCATATTTGCTGAAGCAAACAACCATCCGAGTTCTACATTCTGTCATGCAACAGACAGCAAGCTACATTTTTAATCACTCAGTGACTATGAAGAAGTCTCCTGTGTTGGGTCTGAACCAGATTCTTTGGTGAACATTTACTGCTGTGTTCCCTGCACGTCCTCGGCACCGCCTGCAGCTTGCTGTGAAGCACGAAACATTTGTGGTGATTTTCTGAGAGTTTGAAGGTGTTCACTGCAGAAGGTTGCCAAAAAATGCAGGAGTGTACACGGCTTCGGTCAAAATAACTAATGATTAGAGTAGCATAACTAGGAATGGGTACTGTTTGGATTTTATCCAGTGCCTGTGCCATATATGTACTTTTAAAACTATTCTGGTGCCTAAATGTTGCTTGAACTTGTGGTTCAAAAGTGAAAAAAAAAAATGCATTTTTTCCAAAAACATTTAAGTGTGAAGAAACAGACTTACAGGATGAAGGAGAACATTTGAATGAGCCTAAGATGCTTCGTTTCATTCTTTGTTTCCATTGTCATGAGTCCTTACTCCTGACTGATTACCTGATTCAGGTGTGTCCAGCCAATAAGAACATGCCAGAGCAGGGTATGTTGAAAAACATGCAGAAAGGTGCCACTCGGGTTGCCTATCCCTGTTGTAGAGGAAAGTAGGGGGATTTCAACTGTTAAAGACACTAGAAACACTAAAAAACACTAGATTGCCAGTTAAATTAGTCTTTGAGCAAACCCCTGCTTGGAGCCCGTGTTTCCTTTTTCCATCCTTAAAGTTTTAAAAAAGCATTGACGGCGGCAACACCATGTGCCCCTCTTCTTCCACAACCCACCTTAGACAGCAGCAGCAACAGGAAGGGAGGGGCGCTGCACTGCAGAGTTATTGTTTACATCAAACCTTTGAGTTATTTTATTTATGTTTTGAAATTATTGCTTTTTTTACATGGAATGAGCGGTGCATCAAACCTTTTGACAAAAAAAAGCACCCCCTCCAAAAGATGCCACCATAGGCGACCGCCTAAGTCACCTATCTGCACAAGGTTTAGGACTCGATATGGAACAAATTAAGTGGACCAGAACCAATATTTGTTCTAGTCTAAATATGTCCTTAATTTTGGTAGCGGTATAGAGCGGCTCAAATAGGCTGAGTGTGCTGTGCTGCCAACTAACGGTCAGGTGGAAAGCAAAAGTGAGACAAGGAACTACGTTTGCTCATCCATCCATCCATCTTCCTCCGCTTCATCCGGGACCAGGTCGCGGGGGCAGCAGTCTAAGCAAAGATGCCCAGACTTCCCTCTCCCCGGCCACTTCCTCCAGCTCCTCTGGGGGGACCCCGAGGCGTTCCCAGGCCAGCCGAGAAACATAGTCTCTCCAGCGTGTCCTGGGTCTTCCCCGGGGCCTCCGCCCAGTGGGACATGCCCGGAACGCCTCACCAGGGAGGCGTCCAGGAGGCATCCGGACCAGATGCCCGAGCCACCTCAACTGGCTTCTCTCGATGCGGAGGAGAAGCGGCTCTACTCCGAGCTCTCTCCGGGTGACCGAGCTTCTCACCCTATCTCTAAGGGAGCGTCCAGCCACCCTCCGGAGAAAACTCATTTCAGCCGCTTGTAGTCGGGATCTCGTTCTTTCGGTCACGACCCAAAGCTCATGACCATAGGTGAGTACTGGAACGAAGATCGACCGGTAAATTGAGAGCTTTGCTTTCTGGCTCAGCTCTCTTTTCACCACAACGGACCGGTACAGCGACCGCATAATAGAGGACGCTGCTCCAATCCGCCTGTCGATCTCACGCTCCGATCTTCCATCACTCGTGAACAAGACCCCAAGATATTTAAACTCCTCCACCTGAGGCAGGCGCACTCCACCCACCGAGAGAGGGCAAACTACCTTTCTCCGGTCGAGAACCATGGCCTCAGACTTAGCGGTGCTGACCCTCATCCCGGCCGCTTCACACTCGGCTGCAAACCGCTCCAATGCATGCTGGAGGTCCCGGTTCGATGGAGCCAACAGAACGACATCATCTGCAAAGAGCAGAGAGGAAATCCTGTGGTCCCCAAACCAGACCCCCTCCGGCCCCTGGCTGCGCCTAGAAATTCTGTCCATAAAGACTATGAACAGAACCGGTGATAAAGGGCAGCCCTGCCGGAGTCCAACATGCACCGGGAACAGGTCCGACTTACTGCCGGCCATGCGAACCAAGCTCCTGCTCCGGTCATACAGAGACCGGACAGCCCTGAGTAAGGCTCCCCGGACCCCATACTCCCAGAGCACCCTCCACAGGACACCACGGGGAACGCGGTCGAACGCCTTCTCCAAATCCACAAAACACATATGGACTGGATGAGCGAACTCCCACGAACCCTCCAATTTGCTCATTAATAATCAATTTAATATTGTCTTGTCAGCCTTTTAAATCAATACAAGTATTGCCAAATAAAATATTGCGAAGTATAACGCAGAATAAATTTTTCCCTACACCCCTAATCAGTACCATACGTTGTTATCGGTACCAACTTGGCACAGAGTTTGGTACCTGTCTGTAAGCATAACTATGACATAACTACAGCCAAGGGTGCTGTTTAAGACCCTTTCAGACCAGACAAAAAACTTAAAATTTAGTCCAGCTTTGAATGTTCTTTTGTACCTTTTAAATTGCCTGAGATTCTTTCTTGTGTTCACTTTCAATAACTTGCACATCCTGTCGCAGGAAAAGGTTTTAATGGGCCTCATTTTGAGATTCGTCAGTCACTGCCATTATTAGCTAAAGGGATTAGACAAACGTCACGTCCCGCAGAAAAAAGAAAAGTCGAGGCTGTTGCACGGAGATGTGTACAATGATCCGACTGAGCGCTGCTGAGTTTGATGCTCCGCCATGACTAAAGCATTCCTTCACCTATAATGTGTGCCGTATAAAAACAAGATAGATGAAGGTCCCGGGAGCACAAACAGCAAACAGCTTCTGTGTTTTGGTGATCGCCTCTCATTCTGCCCATTGTTTCCAATGCTGCTGTCTGTCTGTGATTTATGACTTTATTCGGATGTCTACAATGCTGGAGTCGCAGCCCTAATGGGAAAATGTTTAATAAAATAGAACGTCTCTGGTGTGTTCTTGGGATATTGATCTCCATTCCACCGCCCTCTCGTTTTCATAAAGGCAAAGCTCTGCTCTTGCACCGCCCGAACAGCGTGGGGGACAAGCAGTGTTGGAGCAGCACTCCTTCAGATTAAAACACAACCCCAGCATCAATCAGATAACCTCTTTTTTTCATTTGTTGCTTAAGTTTGCTTGCAAGCTGCATTCTAAAGATGTGAAACATTTGAAAAAGGACGCAGAGGAAAGGACAATAAAACAAATCTATTTCCCCCCCTCAACATTTACTACAAGAAGTGGAGAAATGAGCCATCCTCCAAAGTAATCATGGGGCATTCGGCATTCAAAGCTTGTAAATCGGAATCAAGTATTACAATCTTTTTGGTTTTGCTCTCTGAGACAAGCCCACGCCTGTTATCTCTATGCAAATGTAATCACATGCCCAAGCAGACAGATGCACCGGCTTCCTTCCTAATGTATGAGTCTATGAAATTATATCCACCTTCCATCTGTTGGTCAGAGTCGGAATCATAAAATGGCCTCCAACAGCATTATTAATATACAAAGCCAACTCGAGCATACAATGGACTTTTTTGTAACCTTGATGCAGCCAAATGTGGTTGTTGCTTCTCGATAACAGCACTGGGGGGGGCAGAGTTATTGAGGCCTCGGGTCGTGCTTTCGAATTTTTAAAAGAATATCAGAACACGTTGATAAATAAGTAAAAAAAAAAGGTACCACTGTGATGAAATAAAACAGCAAAGACTTTTGGTTCACTGCTCCACTAGTGGATTTGTAGATTCTCAAAAATAATTCCAGCATGTTCTCAGGAATGATGCTGGTCATCATCTGGTCAGTCAGCTATTTCAAGATGCTGTCTCTGAATGATAATTTAAGGTCTAAGTGCAGGGATGCCCAGTTTAGTTTAGTCTGTTTAGCTAAGATTAGCATTCAGCTTGGGCTTATATTAGGGGTGTCAAACTCTTTTTGGTTTAGGGGCCACATTCAACCCGTCTGATCTCAAGTGGGCCGGACCAGTAACAGAATAAACCCTTTTCACAGTATTGTCACACAAAAATGGCGACAGGGTCGTGAACGTGACATGCAACCTCTGGTTAATGGATTTAGATCGGGAAAGCAAAGTACGGAACGCTGATTAACACAATTTTACATAAATAATAAAAGGTAACCTTACAAATTTCAACTGAAAAATCTACATTATTTTATGAATGTCCTGCCAAACTACTTTCATTTACTCACCTAGATCATTCACAAATCTAAATACAAATTTGAATAATCCTTCAATATTGGAAGTTCTATGGAAAATATCGAACAGATATTATTCTAATGGGTTCTATTTTGCTTTGCTTGTGTTTTAAGTGCGATCAGCACAGAAACTGATGGAAATTCATGTTGGCCACACATAATAGGTGCAGCCAAGGTGCACATTGCTGCATGTTGGCCGTTCATGTTTTAACTGCACCCAAGGCCAAATGCAGTTATTGTAATAAGAGGTGTTTATTGTTTTTTGGGGGGGCTATTTTGAGATGTACCGGTAATTGTAAAAATAGGAATGCTTCTAATAAGGATTATTTTTTTTGACAGTTACAAATTGTTTTTTATCCTTGTTTACCTTCATATCCTGCAGGGATAAGACACAGTTATGAGCAACAGCAAATGGGAGCTACGTCAGAAAATAACGCAACAGTTAGTTTTTCTTGTTGTAAGATATGCTGAAATTGCCGTACTTTAGCTCTGTTTTTAGTGATTTTGTGAACATGGAAATGTAAGCAACTTTACCTGCACAGAAAAGATCTACTGCAGCTCTACGTCTAATTCCTGTCGTTGAAAGTTAGCATTTGCGTTAGCATAAATTAGAAGAAGAACATCTCAATTACCTTCATAATCAAACAAGCAGCATTCAATGAAGTACCTGTAACCTTCGTCTAACTATAACTGGATTGTGAGAGAAAAATAATCCACGACTCGTTTAATATCATCCATAGGATGTTGGGGAAGCAGCTGTGGAGCATGCAGGTAGGATTACTGACATTTAATCTAAGAGGGAAAAACAAATACAACCAGGTAGGACATTTATAAAATAAATATTGTACACATTTCGGTTACAATTAGAAAACCTTCACTGACAGGAATGAAAGGTTACCTTTCATTATTTATGTAAAATTGCTTTAAACAGTGCTCAGCTGTCAGCTTTGCTGTTTTAAACCATAGAAATAATATAACCGGAAGTCACTCTGCCCAATCGCCGTTCTGTGTGACGTCACAAAAAAGGGTCTATAGCAAAATAACCCATGGTCTGTCAACTTAGCTGTAGCTTTGTTTTTCTTTTGTTTTCTTCTCAGTCGGAAAAAAATGGCAACCTAGTAGCCTAATCACTTATTATTATTACATTTTTTTTGTATTAGTTTCTTGATTTCTCCTTCACTCCCCCTAATGGCGGAATTGTGCATTCCGGTCATTTATTTATAGAGCCATAACTCGCCCCACTTACTGGGGATGGGTACCAAACTATAATTTTATCTTTCCAGAAAATCATATAAGAATGGGTGAGACCTAGAATTAGGGTGGAGCTTAAGTCAAAATGCTGAAAGCAAAGAGAACGAGAGCCCAAAACATTTTAATTAAGCAACCTGATGGATGAGAGTGGCATGTACAATGCTCCACATAAAGACCCACGTCGAGGTGATGAGCATGAGTGCTTACTTTAGCGTGTGTGAAATGCAGCACTGCCGTGCAGACTGTCAAAAAGAAGGAAATAAAGCATCTTAGGCGCTCTCCTTCATCCTGTCACGCCGCTTCATCATCACACTTGAATCTTTTTGGGAAAAAAATGGCGTGTGTTCGAGCAGGCACCAAATTCTTTCAAAAGTACCAGTTCAGCACCAGCACAAGATATAATCCTTTTCAACTTGTTAAATTCTTTTTTTGATTTTAAAGCAAACTGCAGCCTCATCCTGCGGGTCAAACTAACAAATCTACACAGGTCCAGGTATCTCCAGAAGAACAACATTGTAAAAATGGAATTGAAGATGGAGAACCGTTGATGCAGACAAACACCTTCCTCTGTTAAATTGTGGCGTTTGCACCACAAGTATGGACAGTAAACCGTTTTAGGGGTCCGCCTTGGCAGGACATGAATGAATGGAAATCAAGTTTATTTCCATCACTGCATTTTAGCTCAATAAACCTCAGGCTTCACTTTCCCTTCATTCCTCCGTGATTGATCTAGGTATTTTTGTGTTTTCTCCTTCCATCCAATCTGTAAACCTATTTGGACATAGCTATCTCATTACCGTCAGCATTTTGTTTTAATTCCACTAGATGCATCCAAGGTAGATCTTTATTGCAGAAACAACAAATCATCAGGTGTAAAAAGCTCACAGATCAATAATCTGTCAAAATGCTACAAATGGGTCAAACTGCAGCATTTAGATTGCAAATACCTGCTAGCATGCTCATTTATGCATACAAGTTGCACAAATTGAAAGAGAAACTTCTCGTTTACTTTATAAACATTTTTTTTTAGTTGGTTGAATATAACAAAAAAACCATTCAGGAATTCCTTGTGTTCATCTACGCAGTTGGAGTTCCTAGATCCATATCCATGAGAATGGACGGCTAAAACTCATGTTAAAGAAATCTGGGATGATTGCATTAGTAAAAAAGTTTACACGTTCATTTGTAGATAAAATGCTTTATTGTACTGTAGACGATCTTCCTCCTGTTTCTGTTGATTAAAAATATATGAACGTATGCTATCTCCGTATAGTCACTTAGTTGTGAATGTGAGTGTGTGTGGTTGTGTGGCCCTCTGACGGACTGGTGATCTGTCCAGGATGGACCCCGACTTTCTGTAAAGGTAGCTGGGATAGGCTCCAGCAACGTTGTGACCCAAAACGGGATTAAGCAGGTTTAGAAAATGGATGGATGAAAGAAAGAAAGAAAACTCAACCACATCAACGGTGAAGTATAGTAGCAAAAATGAAGATAGAGGTTTAGGTAGGAGTCAAATTTTAGGAAATTGCAGATGCATGAGAAACTATTTCCCCTGCAGAGAAACCATTGATTCCGTTCTATGGATTTCCAGAAAATGCAGCTGAAAATCCATGGAAAATATAGTTGGAGGGAGGAAGAGGAGACAGGGAATAGACAGAGAAGTCCATCAAAAAGACCTCAGAGTTAAAAAAAAAAAAAAAAAAAAAAAAAGAGGAAGAAGGAAATTTTCATTGATTGCTTAAGTTATCAAAGAATTGCCAGGGAATGATCCTCTGGGGGAAGAATGACCTAAATTATGGGGCGATCAGTCAAGCAGTTGCCTCCACTAAGTGCTGGTCTTCAGGGACCCGGTCATTATTTCTAACTAAAAAGAAGTATAAAGGCTATGCGGGCAGATGCTTTATATTGATCATGGTATGCAGTAAATTACAGCCACATATACAGTTTCTGTGACCTTTACTGCTCTGAATTGCACATCTGTCAACAATAGCAAATACTTGCAGAATACTGATCCCTCTTTCTTATGAAGTCTCATGAGAACAGAAAAACTTTAAGTCCCACTCCGGTCTTTTTAAATTATGGTTATGCCGTTTTTAGCCAAGTGTAACTTTCTAGGACACAGTTTAGTAGTAGTCTACGTCTAAAGAGTGTGATAGTGGTAGTAGCTCATTTGAAATTCTCCTCTGAGTTGTGGGTGGGCCAACTGGCGTAGAGAAACACCGCCCCCCTTCCCCTCCCTTTAGCTGAGAACTCTCTGTTTAAAGCTACGGTCACATATACAACTGCCACGGCGTGATGAAGAGGCATTGACAGAATCTTTAAGATACCACCGCCTGATTTTTTTTTTTATTGTTGGTGTGGTCATGAATGCAGACGGTAGCAATCTGGAAGCCGTCAGTCAGGCAGAGATGACATTATTATGAAATCGGGCGACAGATGGGCGGCCACAGGGCGGTGGGAGCCAGATCTCCGGCAGCTTTGACTTGACGATGTGTCAATGTCTCCTGACGGCGGCTGTCCATATCAAGTACCGGCAGCCAGTGTAGGTACCAAATGTGTTCGGCCTGAACGGTACGAGGGCCTGCTACTAGTGATGACATCACACTATGGTAACTCAGACAAGCTAGTGTTGAGATCTGCTCGGGTTCCACAAAACTATGTAATTTCAGAAATATATTTCCATCAGTTTTTCTGCTGGTCGCAGACTAAAACATCAAACATTAATAAAAAACGTAGATATATACATACATTGATGATGAAGAAACTAGCATGCAACTCGCTGGAACCCACTTTAGCCTACACTTCACACTTCCCAGTCTGATTTCTCTCTATTAAAATGTGATTCCTATCCTGTGATGATTCCTATTGATCGGATTATTTTGTTGTCATGTATTTTGCGGTCAATTGCATAATATTATTTGTGTTCTTGTTCGGACCTCCTCAGTTCTTCATTCGGGAAGACTCAATGCATAGCAATGGCGCCTGTGTGTCACATCTTGTCACGTGATAGCGGTCCAACGGTCCAGACCAACCACAATCTCACACATCATCAAGTCCCAAGTCCAAGTACTGATCTGGCAGGCCGAACGCATAAACATAGACTGTTTTATTTTTTGCTCTCAGTGGTAATCCATGAGCTCAGGGAGCTTGTGTGGGCACAGACACATGAAACAGAGGGAATAATGGTCATGGCAGGATCGCCAGATTGTCATCCAGTGATCACCAGGCCCATGTCAGCAGCCCTCGTCGAATGCCTGCACTACTACCATACCATTTCTGACAATTAGATGGTGGCAGCGCAGGGGCAGGGCAGTGGCTGGAGGGTGGCAGTCTGAAATATCCTGATCATGAGATGATTTTAGAGACCTTGTAGACCATCCTATCAGTAAAAAAAATACAGTACTGCCCTTCTGTCACAGCACAACCTCCAAATGTGATGTAGAAAATCATCTGGTCGTTGCTCAATTTCAATTTTTTCTTAAAACCTTACATGGGGTCCACAGGACATGTAAAATACGACTACTGCCGGTTGATTACAAATACTGCCGCACGGCCACCGTCTAGTTTTGCTAGACAACTGGCACTTAGGTCGCTGCGCTGTGGCATTTTAGGACATGTGTCTGTAGTATTAGTGGAGGATGGGGCTCTGCTTTGATAAATAATCTTTTTTTCAAACAGCACTTTTGAATCTGCTCACAATTCACAAAGATTTGTATTGCAAATTTATAAAAAAAATATTTTGTGATTTTCTTAATGTTCCCTTATATCAGAAAAATACCACAATTAAAAACACCAAAAAGACAATTTCTTTGAAGTGGGTCTTTGAGCTTGTCTCGTTTCAATTAAATCAATTTATAGAGTAGATAAAGGCTTTTTTTGTCTTCTGTCTCAGTGTTAGTGTAGGTGGAAATGTATGGTGACATTATCTTTCAATAATCTAAATTTGACGTGCTTTCAGCTGTCGGTTAAAGTACATTCAAATCGGAAAATGCTTATAATTTATGTCAGAGTCTAAAAAATTGAATTATTTCCCTTCAGCTCTGAGAGCTGCTCTGCAGAGGGTGCATAAAACTGTCAGCCAGCTTACCGTTCAGTTCACTTCTTCTATGTCTGTGCACTGTACTGCTCTGGAGTTCTGCCAGTGCCATCAGCTCAGGGTGTTCATCAGCTGCTAATATTCCCATCCAGGATGCCGTTCCATGTCTACCCTCAGAGTGTTCTGTGTCACCAGTTTGCCAATCCAGTTTTGGGTGCAAACTGCACAGGCCTAAGTGTGTCACTGCTCGCCACGGGCTCAGCCAACCCGCAGCAGGCTAAACATCACGGGTGCATTGGTGTGTGCTCTGATAGGTATCAACGCTTGAATAGGTTAAACCTTTTTCAGTCCAAATTGAAAATAACTATAAATAACGAGTCATTTTGCCGAGTGTCACTAGAAAATGATCCTTTCCACATTCGCCTGGGAGTCACTCGGGTACAAATTAGAAGGCATCATATCAGCATATCAGCTGCTGTGACTTTCAGCACTGTACACCCCCATCTGCTTGAGATAATAAGCCGAGTACATTAAAACTGTCAAGTCACAGTTAACGTTACTGTATTAAATGTCTTTCACTTAAATCCAGCTCATTTCTGAAGAGCTCTGACGCACTTTTCTACAGTGTTCATAAAAGTTAATATTTTTTTTGTGTCCTTAGTTTCTCTTAGAAAAAATATTCATGTATTTTTGTTCAACTTCTTGGAAGCAAACTTTAAACCCAATGAAAACACATTATTGCACTATAAAGATTTACAGTAGCTTCACTCTGGGCAATTCCTGTTGATTTTTAGTCATAATAATTCAACTTTGAGGTCTGTTTCCTGCAGCACTGCAGCTTGTTGCAACCTTTAGTTGCTGTTCTGAGCACGTAATGTGCACAGAGTGTGTAAGCAGTAGATTAAGACAGCGTTGCGTTGTGAGTAGGGAGCCAGAAATGACCTTGTTTGAAAAATGATTACTTTTGGCATGCTGATCAGAAGGCCTGAAATTCAAAACCATGACAAACTTCAGGGAAAATGTATTTGCTTCATATTTCATCAGATATACGCCACGTTTCCAATTGTCCATCAGGACAAGAGATCGGTTTAAACGCCAGCACTTGTCAGTGGTACTGAGGTTTAGTACACTTAGTAGTGACTTCTGAAATAAATCATATAGTTTGGCAGGTTTTTTTACCAATAAAAAATTAACCGAGTTCAGTGAGGTCATGCTACCTAGTGGATAATATCAAGCATTTTCCTATTTTATTTTATCTTATAAGTACAGTTAATGTAGAAAAACAAGAAAAATGTCAGTGTGTGTAAGGGTTCTCACACATATTGAGATAAATTTCTTACTGTATTGTTATAAATGGGTATTAAATCAGGGCTAATGGTCCAAAATCCAAGATCAATGAACTTCTCCATAAGATTTAGCTGCAGTCTTCTTAACCTCTAGCCTAGTGACTTGAGGTTTTCTCTATTTATTTCTCTAGTAGTGCATTAGTAGTAGTATTGTTCTCTATGTTTAACAAATATAAAAGTTGGCCCAATCCTGTAGACCAAACCACAGAACTCAAATCTACTTGGGAGGTCTAAGTTTTTGGCGATTTTACCTTTGGTGTTTTACTTTGTTGTGAACACACTGGGAAGTTCTGCACATAAAAAGAGAGAAAGTAATATATAAAAGACCAGTTCACAGATGTGGAAATCTAACGAAGCAGAAAACATCCAGAAATCGTCTCTTATGGTTTCTCAGTGTTCTAATCTCCTTCCTGTGCTGCAACGGCTCATAAACTGTTTCACACTTATACTCATATTAGCAAAGCAGCAACAGGCTCGCACGGCAAGTAGGGTCTGGAAGAACCACTCTGACCATCAATGCCAAGATACAGGTGTATCAGGCCTGCATGCTCAGCACGTTGCTCTATGACTGTGAATCATGGAGTCTCTAGTTATGCCAGGAGTATGGGTTCAACAGCACAACCTCAGAAAAATCACCTTTCGCCTTTTTAACCCAGTGCCGTCTACCTCAGCTTGGCCATGTCAGGCCGATGAATGATGGGAGGATTCTTAAGGACATCCCATACAGCAAGCTCTCCACCTCCACAACATCTGCAGGAAGACCTGTCCTATGCTACAAGAATGTCTGCAAGTGTGACACGAAGGCAGGTGATATCAACTCAGCAGGACGGGAGCAGGTACCTCATGAGCTGGTGAAAGACCTTAAGAGAGGTTGTCCAGAGCAGCAAGGAGATGAGAGGGCAAAAGTGGGAAGACTGAAGGGTGTCCAGACAGCAGAGAGCAGCATCAGCACCGTCCACAAAGCTAGACGCAACCCTCACCTGCAGCAAGTGCAACAGGGCCTGCAATTCAATAATTGGCCTGTACAGTCACAGCAGGCGCAGTAGCTTAACAACAGATTAGACCAGAAGTCTGCAACCTGCGGCTCCAGATCCAAATGTGTCTCTTTTATCTCTCCATGGCGGCTCCTTGGCCAAACATAAAGTAAGTCAGGGAGACTGCTGACCCAGCCATGTTGACCGTCAGAGTCAGCAGCTGCCCGCTAATGGCTGTCCAACCAAAACTACCTAAAGAAAACAAATAAACAAAGCCTGCAATCTAAGACTACCAAGATCCAACCCTAAACTAAAATAACAAAACCCTGCAGGACGGATGGACAGAAGGATGCCAACAATTAGCAGCTGCATGGTGTTGTTCATGGGGGATACCTGGTAATACTGGGGCTACCTGTTGATGTATCTGTGCTTTTCTTGCCCATCTTAGTCAGCTGTCATGCTGTGCAATGCTGCCACCAAATTGAGCAGTTGCTAAAACAACAGAAATCTCCCAGTCAGCCAGCTTTTTTTCTGTTCCTGTAAGTACCGTCTGTGAAAACAAGCCAAGCTATAAGAAGGACTTTCCAAAGTAAAGAGATTATTTTCTCCACAAAGCCATATTTCATTGGTTTAACTGTCAATGAAGATTTGAGACACACCGACTTGTTCTGACTTTATTTGTTTTGAACAAAGAAGCAGCTCCACAGAAAATAGCTTTCTATGCATTTTATATTGACACTTTCTGCAGAGATCCTTTTGTTATTAGTTATATAATGTTGAAACGCGGTCTCTGTGAAAGCTTTAACAGAGACATTGAAGAGAAGGTCCTCTTGTACTTAACATTTATGAGTCTTTCTTTCTATTCTTCTTTCTTTCATGCATCAACTCTTCCTGGATCTCCAGTGTCCTGCTGAACATGACAATGTTTAATCAAATAAACGATCGTATCGCTCTGGAGTTCTGCCAGAAAGGCCATACATTATGCAAATATGTCAGACCTTAACCTCTCAGGACTTAGAAGACGTCTGATGCAGACACAAACACAATGACTTTAATGAAATATTTACTTACAAGATGTTGTTTACTTCAAAACCTCCTATAAGTCGATGCTGTGAGATGGACAGATCTTTAAGGATAAACATGCATAGTGATTTCTTCATACTTAATTAGTTTTTTCTTCTACAAAGAGGTGAGGAGACCTGATGTATTTCCACAATAAAACAGTTAAAATAGGACTAATAGAATGTGATAGGAAATTAAGACTAAAATATAAGATTGGACTTTGGCTATATGGGAAGAGAAGATGTAGAAATTTAATTTTAATAGGGTGAGAGATCACCAAGTAGGATGGAATAAACAGCAGTCTTGAGAGCTAAAGCTTCTTTTTTGTTTTCATAGAAACAATATATCACATTACACACAAAAAATGTTTGATTTTTTTATAATAAATGTATTCACTTTGTGTAAAATATGGGGAAGTAAGGCATTTCACGTTTTCTCTTGACATTTGATCCATAGCTAGAAAAACTGAGATAAAGCTACAGCAAAGTCTTCAATGTGATCCAAAGATTATAAAATGATGGATGGAGTGTGTGGTCACGTGACCGGTTGCTTTCGCCCTTTTGAAGCCCATTTTTTTAAGCTCTTTGGTCTCTTGTGACATAAAAAATTCTCAGACTTTCCAAAAAATGGGAACAAAAGGCGAGCGAGACAAGCACGACAACTGTGCAGCTTGGCTGTTGTAAAGGTGAGGATTTGATGATCATCTGCCATTTAAAAGAGCTACCCCCATTTTTTTTACTATTTTAATGTAAGATACAAGATCTTTTAATGAGGTGCATGAAAGTTTATTCCAAATGCAATTGCCATGGATCATAAATCTACTGTTTATTAATTTGGTAAAGTTGGACTCTGTTGTGTTGGAGTGAATAAGAACCCATGTGTTATTTTGTTTTCTTTTAATTTAAATAGTTTTTTAAAAATTTAGATTTTACATTTTGTTTGGGATTTTTTGCCTGCGCTTTTCTTTTCTTGGTCCATCGTGTCCAAATTGTATTTTACAAAAAAACCTGCATTGCTTTGTGTAAGGAGTCACATAGAAGTTACCTGAAGACGGGGGCGGAGCTAGAACATTTTATATGGGGGGGGGGCAGAACAGCCAGCAAAACACCAGAATGGACAGCCATTATAATTGAAACGATCTATATATATATATATATATATATATATATATATATATATATATATATATATATATATATATATATATATATATATATATATATAGTTAGTTTGTCTAAAAATGTTGCTTTTGTTGTATTTTACTTCAAGAGCCACTCTAATGAAAATCATTTTTTTCGTGTTTTTAACATGTTCTTGTAGCATTTTTCTCATAATAGAGGACCAGTATAAAATGATTTACGATTAAAACTGCATTTGTGAGTATTTATTACTTTAAATTGCGTAGGATCAGGAGCAGACGAAAACCAGATGCTTGAAGAATGCTCAGACTAATGAAACAGCTACTGAAAGGGCGTGCCAAAGTCTGCCTTTCTCGCTCCAACTCTGAAGCATCCACTTGCAGACAAATAGATCTATAAGTTTCTTAATTTTCCTCATTTGAGTTGGAATCTGGGCCCAAACTGTGTGGCTGGACAGTTCAGATATTGCGTGCCACAGATTTGCTACACTAATGTTAGCTTGGGGTTGTGAGAAGCTATAAACTAGCGCGAGAGAGTGCAAACAAAGGCTCGCTGGGATATTAGCGGAGCTAACTTCTACACCAACAGCCCCGCCAATAACCTAGAATCGTATTTCTAACGAGCTGCAGAAAATATGTCTTAAAAACACGAAACAGAGTTTTTAATTTTGGCTAAACACTGCAAAATCATAAATAATTAAACAAAAACACTGGGAATGATTTTATGATAGAAAAAAAAATAAAGTTGGAGTGGGACTTTAAAGAAGCTCATATTGATGATTTTTTCATCTTTTTAAAAATTATTACAACCATTTTATTCAGACAAAATGCATAATCTCCCAGTTTCATTGAATACGAAACTGGTTAAAACTAAAGTGAATCACAGGCGGCACAACTATGACAGGTTTAATTTATATATCAGATAAAAAATTAAAACGAAAAGAGAGCGATGAAAAGCTTGCTGCCAACTTCACATGTGGAAAGAGCGTTTCGGTATGTGGACATATTGTGAGCTGAGCTACATTTAATGGGCTTTAGTTATAGATTATGATGCCATCTGTTAAGAGTGCTGTTCTGGCTGGAGATGATGAGCAGCATATTTATGGTCGGCTGTGATCACATTCTGCTGTGGATCCTGTTCGCCTGAGGCAGGAATGAATAAAGACACCTCTCTGAAGGCCAAGAGGTCACTGAGGGATAACTGAAGACCTGGCTCAGAGATCATACTCAGAGTACATGAGGTGTGGATTAAATGTTCCACGCACGTCCTTCATGGACTTAGTCTCCTCCAATTTCAGGATATGATAAATCTGCAGCTTGGGGGCATCTATCCTGAAGAATTCAATTATGTAAGAAAAGAAAAAAGGATCATAGTGATTTAGAGAACTGATTGGAGAGCTCCGACGAAATGAGCCGCTTGGTTCTTCCACTGTGACCAGATTGATTTGAGCAGCGGAGCTCAGAGTTCATCCACTTTTTAAAATCAGTCTAAAGTGGAGCTGGGTGTCAATATGAAGGGGAGGTGTTTGAAATTCTGAACCAGATTTAATGAAATGTTTGGGTTAAATGCTGAGGTGAGGAGAGTCTGCTTTCGTTTTGAGGATTTTGTGACTTCTTCAAATCTGGTGAAGGATTCTCTGCTCAGAAACCAAAATTGAAAAGTCTTCTGTTTATAAAAAAAAGAAAAAACTTTCACTGGGTCAGTTCTGTCTCTATATGATTACATGAAAATAAAATGT
>NC_050514.1:29275442-29277897 GCF_002922805.2 Oryzias melastigma | reverse complement strand
AAAATAAAAATCAAAATGACAAAACAGCAATATTACATTTTAGCAATTTGGCCTTTTTTTTTAAATCAATGCATTTCATTATATCTGTAATGAGTTTGAAAAATCTGTGTTTTTTGTCTTGTACTGTCCACAATTTATGCTTGAAATGAACCAAATCACTAATCATTGGTAACACCTAATGATTCCTTAACAAGCTTCATAAGCACATTAACAAACATTATTAATGTGATTATAGAGTCTTAGTAAGACATTTATTTGCACAGTAATCCAAATAAGGTTTATTAAATACTCAGTAAGAATTATTAACATTTAAAGTGAGACCATTGTCAACAAATTAATAAACTGCTTAGAAGCTTAAAAAAATGTATTAACTATCTTTGTCAACATTATATTAAGTGTTTTGCAGCTCCTCATCTAAAGTGTCAATCAATCAATCAATCAATATTCCAGAAAATCAAATCACTATTAAGGAGATGTCGGCATTGTATTCAGGCCACGGAGCATAAAGCGCTGTGGGGGCGACTCCGGATGAAAAGATTTTGGTAAATGGTGGTTGGGGATTTTACAGAGGAGCTGTGGATCCAAAAATTCTGCTTGACACGCTCAACTTTTGATGAGCTGTGAGATGCTGAGGGACCTCTTTGTGGTGCAGTCACTGTTGGTCACGTGACGCATTTCATTTGAAAAAAGTGTTTCTATTGTAGTTTCATGAAATGTTAATTTTGATAGTTTTTTTTTTTTTTTGATTGATGTATTTCCATTAGGGGAATTTAGCATCGCAAATCCAATTTGCACAATTTCATAGTTAGCAGAACGGCAGCTAGAGATATTCATGTATCTACCTTTACATTTTTCTTTTGTTTCTTTTAGTTTCATTTTGATTTCTAAAATTCCTTCTTTTTCTGAAACGTTTCATTTTTGTTTCATTTTTTTTTTGTAATTGTGCTTTGGTTACTGGATGTTTTATTTTAAATGTAATGCTTTTTCATTAATTATTATTTAATTGTCGTTTAATATTTTTGTATTGAATGATTAGTGTGATTTGTACTTCAGGGCCAATGTAAAAAAAAAAACATTTAGCGTTTATTTACGAACCAAAAAGAGTTCTCTAAAATTGTGTCTTGTTTTCTGCTTCTTTCGGTTTATTGAAACATATGAATTAATTTCTGGTTTGAGATTTAGCTCATTTTAAATATTTTTCCACTAAATTGGATTATTTATTTATATGACGTTTCTAGACTTTTGTTTCTACTGTAAGCTTCAATTAAAGAGTAATTTAATTTATTTAGTAACTTTTTTATTCAGCATTATGTTTTATTTTCTCTGTTTCTTTCCCAAACCGCTAAAGTAAACATGTTGTGAACTTGAAAATTGAACTGCAGAAGTCTCGATCCTGCACAGCTCTGTGTTGTCTGCACAGTAAAGGCGTTTCATTAGACTTTTATTCATTCACTTTACTGCAGTTAACCTTCCAGACCTGAATGCAGGCTCAGTCTCGACTATTATTACCTATGCATGAACGGGTGTGTATAAATAGTATAATTATCTCAAATAAGATCAGATAAGAATCTGTATTATGAAATTATGCTGCAGAGGAGCTTTAATAACACAATTATAACAAAGATAAATGAAGTAGATTAAAACACGCCTGCTTTCTAACTGTTTATCTTCAGCATCTCGGGGCACACCACTAAATAAGTCAACTAACATTAATACGCACATCTAATGATTTTCTGGCACCTTTTCAGCACCACTAGTTTATCTCCTGGTAAGCTGATTGAGGCTCCAATCAGCTTACCAGGAGATAAACACACAGGAATGACCATAATCACAGGTTTGTTTCAGCTCATTTACTGCACTCCAGCATTTTAACATTCAGGTCATCGTCCCCGACTGCAGACAGACCTCACAAAGTTTTTTTTTTCTAAGGCTTTAGATATCCAATCATTACCTTTCAAATACAAGAATCCAGTTTGATCGATTCTGGACATAAAGGGACTCAAAAGCTTTGGACGATCACTCACCTTCCTCATCCAGGAAGTCTCATCAAGAGAGGAACAAATAAATAAAAAAATCAAATACTGGGTTCTGGTTGAGATGCACTTCACTGCACTTCACAACAGTCTGCCACTATCTTCCAATTTATAGTTTCAGGCAAAAAATGACATTTAAAAGACCTTTCATTCCTCTATTTGATTTGTTTCCTTATCGTTTTTTGTTTTAGTGCCTCGTGCTGTTTGGATGTGTTGACTGTTGTCCTCTGTATAAAGTGTGTAGTTGAGGCTCTTTTACCCCAGTAGCTCTCTGGCTAAAGAAAATATATATACATATATATGTATATTTTTTTCAAGTGAGGGTCACTACGTTAGCATTTATTTAATTTAAATTAGTTAAGTTTATAAATTTGTAAAGGCTTTTACATCCCTGATGACTTGAATAGGTCTTGTTTACTCTA
>NC_050514.1:29264246-29275302 GCF_002922805.2 Oryzias melastigma | reverse complement strand
AGCACATATTACCTTATGCTGTCCAGAGCTTCACTGGGATTATTCAGTCTGGCACATGGCATCTTTTATTTTGAAAGGAAACACAAACTTCTGTCAAATGTAAAAAGTAATTTTGCATTTTAAGAAAATGCTAGTGTTTTTTTACATTTCTATTTTTATTCATGCCACAAAAGAAGCATAATTCATATTTATTATCTAAAAATATGCTGTAATAAATGCACAGCGGTATATAAAAAAAGACTTTGTGGCTCTACTAAGTTTTGATCAGTAGAAAACAAGCCCAAATGTCTCTTTAATTGTAAAGGTTGGAGACCCCTGGTCTTGTCTGGACCTAGTCTCTACAAATGTCTTTTTATGTTATTTCTTTACAAACAGTAGATTTGTGAAATTCTTGAACACTTAACTGTCATTGTTATTTATGGCAAGATGTTATCTTGTGCTTATTTATAACTTGTATAATTTTGACAAAATATAATTTTACAGGGAGTAAAATTTTAAAAGTTATTTAACGTTTAAGTTGATCTATTTTGCAATAGTATTCCTGCCTGTTTTTATTTATAGTAACGTTAAAAAAATATTTTTTTTCATTTATAAAAATGCAGTTAGAGTTAGACACCCCTGACCTAAAGCCTGGTTACGGTGGCCATTTTGGTCCAGTTGGTCCACTCCAAGCGCGGAGCCAATTCAGAAAGAGGAACTCAGAGCAAACTGGAGATCAGACTGATTAGAAACGAACTGAGACCACCTCTCATGATGGGTCCTAGAAGAGTTCTTGGTCCAGGATCAGGGTCTGCTCGGTGTAGTCAGACAGAAAATTTGCTCTGGGTTATTGGGGGAAACAAATTTTGGTTCACGTTAAGTGAACTAAATGTGTCCAGTCTGAATACACTCCAAGTTAAAGTCTGCATTCAGATTGGTTTGATTTTTTAGCTCCAGGCTCATTTAAAGACTTGAGAGATTCATACATTCAGCTGTCACTGATGTTCTGACACAGCATTACATCAGTTTGATTAAGACATGTTGGAAGCATATAGTAGATGAAAAAAACAAGTTTAATGTCAAAGAAAAACACTTTTTCTGACTTTAATTTGCTGAAAACAGAATGGTGTCATGATCAGAGCCTTCAGAACCAGACAGACATTTTTTGTTAACTGTATTTCTCTTTTTAACAGTTCAGATGAAAAAGTGGTTCCAGAAGAGACTGGAAAGTCCAAAAGACAAACCGTGCTATGAGGGATTGTCAGAACTCCGAGGTAACATGACACACTGCCAGAACTTGTCTAAAGCCTGGAGGCAATTAGAGTTGTTTACTTGCCAACACCAGGAATTATGCTTGAGGGAAATCAAAGAAAAAGGTTAAGCTGAATCAATCTTGTGTGTGACACTTTTCCACCTGAGTCTTTGTGTTAATTGGAGGTATGGTTAAATTAGCGTTTTCACATTGATGAAGAACTCCGGCAACAGGAATTCACACGTGCATTAAAAAAAAAAAGAAAGAGCAGAGCTCTCAGCTATAGTTAGACACAGCCATGGTGATATTTAACCATGTGTTAACATGACAGAACTGTTTTTACAGGAACAAGTTTACTTGTTAGCAGCTTTGACACAGGTTGGAGGTGTAATATTGTTTTTTGTGACTGAAAGACGCTGAAGGTTTGGAGAAGTGGAGGATTTTTTGGTCTTTTTCTCTATTAAAGACCCTATCTATCTATCTATCTATCTATCTATCTAAATTTGAACAAAATTTCAAGGTAAAATCTAAAAGGTCTTTTAGTTATTTTAAAGCTGGACCATATTCAGCATTTCTATAAGATTTAAAGCTAACATACTATATTTTTAGCCAAAATTATACACACGTCACATATATAATTCTCAGTGGAGTAGGATGCACTTTTGGGAGAAATTTAGAAAATACATGTTGCCAAACTATGCAAAAATTGCAACTTATACTCCAAAAAAAAAAAAAATAAATAAATAAAAATAAAATACAGTACTGCTGCTAAAATCTCAACCATTAATAGATTTCTGCCTCACAAAGGACATGATTTATTGCATATAGTTTTTATATGAAGTAGGTGTCAAAACAAAAGTGACACCTGGAAGATAACATTCAGACATTTAGCCGACAGTTTCACAGTGACAACCACACAAGTTATTAATAAATGTTCTATTATATATTTTTCATTTAAATACATGTTTGTCTTATTTGTCACTAAACTCTGTTGAGAGGAAAAATCCCTATACCAAGAAAACAACTATTTTGAATATTTAAAAATCATAAAACATACATAAGGAGACATTCCAGTGTACAAAACAGAGTCTAGGGTAAAATGGTTGGATTGTAAATGTATATGTCTGTAGTCACAGTGGGTTGGATGCAGAATAAGCACATCTATATTGGTAATTCTGCACACCTCTATGGACACCTCTATGGATTTCTAACACTAGAATCATGGAGAAAGAAAATAAAATGCGCTTAAAAAAAGAAAACTGCTTCTTTACAGACTGTATTTGAAACAAACATTTAAAATATTTGTTATTTGACATAGAAGACATGAAAACAAAAAGAGTTTAGCTTTTAAACTTAAATTCTAAAAAGCTGTCAAATAAATACATGTAAAAATGACATTTTTCATTTTGACTGAATTGACCTTAAATGAGCTGCACACATGAAACATTAAGATATGAAGTCTCTTCTTTCAAAACTGTTTTCATCTGTGTCAAATCAGGATCATCAGACTAAATCTATATATATTTTAAATTAAAGAAATACAAAAAAAATCGCTTAAAACAAACCATAAACCTAAAACTATTTTCATTAAAATAATGTTTATTTTGTAACAGCTTCTGTTTTGTATTTTGAACTTTAGTTTTTTGTGCAATCTGAGATTCTGAGAGTTTCTTCTTCTATAGAGATCTTTAAATGTAAAATAAAAATACATCTTTTTAACTTAGCTTTTAAAAACCTAGTTTAATCAACTTATTTAATAGGCTTTTAGGTATTTTATGTCCTTTACTGTTTATCATTTACATGTATTTACCCCGTATATTGGTATATGCAGTACCACCTCGAATTTTGACAACAGCGTTTCCTTTCTTTTTGTTTATTTTTTCGTTTGTTTATTTATTTTTATTGTTGTTGCTTTTGATCTAATGCATATAATGATTTCTTTTTCTTTTAACTAATGTTTGTATACATCTTTTTTGTTAAGCACCTTGTGTTAAACAGCATGTTGATCAAAGATCAATTTATAAATTGCTTGATTGATTGATGGAGTGAATGTCCCGGTTACCAATAGACTCAAAGCCCCGCCCTCCACAAAGCCCTAACCCAAAGAAAAATTTTGAATTTAAACTGTTCAGTTCAAATTTTATTTTATTTTTTTTTCATATTTACAATGTGCAGAAAAACTTTCAAATGTCCTTTTTTTAATTTTACATTTTTCAAATTTACTATCTGGTTTTTGACTCACTTTAAGATGATCCTGATTCGACCCAAAAGAAAAACACTAAATTCTTTTTTTTTTTTTTTGTTTTCTTTTTTAATCCATTGGCCACATAAATATTTAGATGGGTAAGCCGAAGCATGGATGACTGCCCAACATAAAACCTCTAAAGGTGAGTCTTTTTGGGTAATTCAGCTAACAGCAGCTTCTCATCTTTAATGCAGTATAAACCAAAAGGAAAGTATGTAGTGGGTTTTATTATCACTTTCATTGTTTCTGACTTTGTTTTCTTGTTTCCCAATTGGGAAGCAAAATAGAGAAAAACAAAAAGTCAGTCCTTACATACAGAAACACTCGCACAACTCCACCGCAACAACCAATTACCTCCAGAAGGAAAGACTGAACTGAGGGGAGACGGGGCTCAAGGTTGTTGCATATTTGATTTGATGGGTATTTTTTCACAGCTTCCATTTAAATAACCGCTACACTCTGACACACAGACACACTCTGCTTTGCACACAAACAATCTCAATATTTCATCAAAATCAATGTCGGTGAAGACAATCATATTCTGAGCCGACCGACAGACAGACTGGAGAAATTCTGTGTTTGAATGTTTACGATTTGATGGGAAAAGATGCAAAATGACCAAAAAAGATACAAATTTACCTTTTAAAAGTGATTGTAAACTATAATGAGATTTAAAATAGGAATGGTCATTTTCTTAAAAAATATAAAACAAAGACAAAAAAAATCACCAAAACAAACACAGAAAACTAAAAAAAAAAAAAAAAAAACTTTGACAAGAGTGAGTGTGTGATTGCATGGCCTTTCAACTGACAGACAAATTGAGGATTTACCCCAGCTTCACCCAAAAGTAGTTGAAATAGGCTCCAGCAACCCTATTATCCCACAAGAAATTGAAGGCCGTCTCCACTGGAAATGTCCTTTTTGTTGTTTTTAACATGTTCATGTAGCATTTTCTTATGATGGAGAACATATTTAATGAAAATCATACTTAAAATGGCATTTCTGAGTATTTCTTTATTGAAATTCTAGTAATTCACTAGGAGATGAGTAAATGCCATTTAATAAAGCTTGTAGTTATTATATATAAACTACAATCGGCAGCCCACAAGCCCCCTGCTCCGCTCCATTCTGATGCATCCACTTACAGACAACTAGATCGATGTACGTCTTTGTTTTCCGCGTCTGAGTTGGAATCTGGCTCAAAACTCTACAGCTGCACAGCTCAGATATTGCTCACCATTTTGGTTGCACTGGTATCGCTAAGTTGGGGTTGTGAGACACTGTAAGCTAGCCGGAGAGAGTGCAAAGAAAGGGATGATGGGAAATGAGGGCAGGGTTACTTCACTTTAACAATTCTGGCCTCAACTTAGAGGTGAATTTCTAATAAACTACTGCCGCTCTGCAGAAACTATGTCCTGGAAAAGGAAATGTTTTTGATTTTGCCAAAAAATGGCATAATCATGGTTAAAAGACCACTGGGAATTTTTACAATTAATCAAAAGAGAATTGGAGTAGGACTTCACAAGTTTGGGAAATTAATAGATAGATGAGGCCCTTTTCATTGATCTTATGCTAAAATGTCTTGTTGTTAAGACAATGAACATCCACTAAAAGGATTAGAGACAACGACAAAAGCCTGAAGTCTTATATACCTGCTACCTACGAGTAATCAGCAGTGCTGACATGTTCTCCTCGTCCCCCGTCTGAAATAACTGCAGGCAAACAAGCATTTCTCTCCAGAGACAATAAACACATTAGCAATACTTGACATGTGACGGCTTCCTGTGGATATACAGATCTCCTCCTGTTCACAGTATCAAACAGGGACAGCTGCCAACTCAAGTCTCTTCTCTTGACTGACACGCCATCCCTTCCTCCATCATACCCTCATCAAAGAGGAGAGACGCCGACACGGAAGGTTGAACCAAAGCAGACTTCTGTCTGTCTCCCAAACGCGGAGACTCCTGGTTTTCCTGTTGCTTCGCTAAATTAATTCCACTAACCTTGACCTGTATAATCAGAGGGGGGTTTCTTGGTAATAAATTATACATAAGCCTTTGAATTTCATACAATTTATGAAATATGCTCTGATGTAATTTGCTGAAATTTTCTGGGTACCAATTACATCTGTGTGAGGTCAAAATCGGTCCAAAGATGTCTGTTAAGCTGCGCAGTGTAATGGCAAATCATTCAGAAAGAGAAAAGACTATCACAGTTTTATAGCAGTTTTGTTACAAATTAGCATAAAATAATGACAATCTAAACCATCTAAACAGTTCAAATGTGTTCCTGTAGATCTAATTTAAATTAGGAAAACCAGCATTCTTAAAAAATGTGCTTAATCTTGCAGATGTATCAAATCTGGGATTTTATATAATCTGGGTTCTGGTTTGCAGTTGTTTTTTTCAGGTATCCTGCCTACACATAAGTGGAGTCAACTCTTTTTCAATGAAAATTTCAAATGTGCACATACATGTGGGTCGTACGTATTTGTGGCCAGCATGAATTTTCATCTGTTTCATGTGTGAATAACATCTGTCTTCTTTTTTTCTTCCATTTCCCAGATGCAACCTTTTTTTTTTAAATGGACAAAGTAAATCAATGATGTTAAGACAGGTTTTGCCCCCAGTGTGCAGCGTTTCTTCAAAGGTTTTGCACCTGTGACATGTAACTCTGAGGTATTTGTTTGGGGTGTAACCAGCTGAACAGACATGTCGGATTTATCCCACCACCAACATGCCCCCGGGTCTGCTTGTGATCCCCAGGAAGACGTTGGCGCAGAGGTAGAAGTCACAAGTTCCAATTCATCCACAAACACACACAAAGTGGGGTTTGATGTCATAAATGAAACTCTCTGGCAGGCATTGTGGAAACTGAACATACAACCCTCCAATCAGAGATCAGTGAAGCACTTGGGGCTTTAGTGAATGCAGAAGATCCATCTATCCATTTTTTTTTCTCTAATATGGGGGCAGCAGTCTAAGCCAAGATGTCCAGACTTCCTTCTCCCAGGTCACTTCCTCCAGCTCCTCTGGGGATTCTGAAGGTGTTTAAGTGAAGACTTCCAATGAAAAGTCTATGCATACATGAGTACGTAGGTTTTCAAATCCAGTCGCAGGCTCTACGTCCAAATCCAGCATTCACTGATCGCATGCTGAAAGTTCAACCGGTTGAACTTGTTGACATTGAATCGCAGCATTGTAGCACTGTGACCAATCAGGGACTCTGATTTGGTAGTGACGTGTGGGTCCTTTTCAGAACATGGAACTGTTGTTATTGCCTTTATTTAACCAGATAAAAGACCTGCTGAGCTCAAGATCTCATTTACAAGAGGTAGCAACACGTCATCATGTAGGGACATTCAAATGAATAAAATGGGTGGAGCCCCAGAAAAAAGAAAAAAGGAATAAAAAGTTACATATGACAGTAAATCAAAATCTTACAATGTAAGATGTAAGAACAATAAATTTAGGAACATAAACACTGTTTATAGGACTCTCGTTGTCTGATTTTCAGGGTAATAAAAAACACATTCATGGAAATCCGGTTTGACAGTTTCAGTTCTGATTGTAGAGCATTTCGGGAAATAAACATGATCACGAAGAAGAAATTAATAACTGGGCTTTTTCTGTCCAGCCAGATTAATAGACACCAAGACATACATTTAAAGGGACGGAGCTGTGAAAACAAAAATCCTGGAGCACGATTTGGGGGATTTGCCCTGCTTTGACTTCGAACTCAGAGCCTGTACTGATTGTAGGTGGCGGAAGAGCTCTAGTAAACAGTAACAACACCAACAAAGAAGAATCCCCCTCCCTGCCACTTCCTACATATGCGGAGTGACAACCACAGACTGAACGACATTCACATAACTGCAAATAGCACATTCTTGAATGGAGAGACTATGTGGTGCACTGTCTCTCCATGTGTCCTGGGTCTTCCTTGGGGTTTCTGCCCAGTGGGACATGCCTGGAACACCTCACCAGGGAGGCATTCAGGACTCACCCGAACAGGACAACAATGTGTCCCCAAGATGGCACCAGAGCAACATTAGCCAGAAGTCCTTGACCGAAGTTTGAACAAAGTTCATGCTCTTCCTCTGGAAAAACACCACAACCGGGTTACGGTTAGGGTTAGGAATCTTACAATATAGATATGCAGGCTACAGTTGTGACATTTCTTCTTCAGGCTAATAATGAATTTAATGAGGTGTTTGAGCGCCATCTTGCCTGCAACCAGATCCCTCTCAAACCGGATGCCTGAACCACCTTAACTGGCTCCTCTCCATGTGGAGGAGCAGCACTTTCACTCTGAACTCTCTGCAATGCAGAAGAGCAATCGTAAGTATACGCTATTTTCAATTCACATATTCCAGGTCTTTTTTTTTTTTCTTTAAATTAACATGTTTTGATTGAGGGAAGAGTTAAAAAAGCTTAAGTGCTTTAAAATTGGACTATTTGTATATACTATACTAGTTAGTTTAACAAATTTGATTAGCTGGTGTGACGCAGGTGGAACACTATTAGCTGCTAAAAGCATAAAAGAAGCAGATAAATTTATTATTGAGACACAATAATTGAGTCTGGAGGATTGAAAAAATGTTTTTTTGAGACAAAAAAATGTTTTTTTAAGTGAGCAAAACATTTTTAACACATCCTAAAACTATTTAATAGCTGCAAATCTGTTTTAACACAAAAACAATTTGGCAGTAAAAGCCCAAAATTATTTCGCACTTTCACAATGCTTTAACAGACGCATAGATTTTGATTGATGATGCAAAAACTTCTTATATGGACATTTTTTTTTTTTTTTTACCAACCACTGAATATTACAAGACAAACGGCACATTGAAATAAGTTTGATTTCTACTTTGGATTATTTCTAAATTACACAATTTGAAACATACTTTTTTTTAAGGGGCTAAATTGACAGGTTATAAATTGGATAAGCTCTTTCCATTTTGGATGGCAGTGGATTATTCTTATTATATGGACAAAATTTTTAATGGTGTGAATGTTAAACTTTGCTCAGATGCCTCGGGGATTTGGCCGACTTTCCTGGTGGTTCTTTCTCTATAGCAGAAAATAACAGCTTCACATTCAAATGAGCTTTTATTTCACATTCCTAGCAGGACTCTCACCTTGGAAGAGAAATAGGGTAGCATCAATTTCTATTCTACTTGATTGAATGTGTTGCATTTGCAGTGTAATAGGAAGGTCTTTTTTTCTGTCTAAAACATACCCTTTAAGGTTTTAATAAGATGTTTTTCCCATTGATGTGATTCTCTCTTTTCCCCGTGTGTGCGTCTGTCTCCTATAATGCCAAAATTACGGTGATGTTTTTGAGTTTCTGTCAGACGCTTTGGTTAATTTAGTGAGAAAAGAAACATTTTTAGAAAGAAGCTAATTAGGATTCAGTGGGTGCTAGCTTTAGAAATGCCATTTTACATGTGAAATGTAGTGCAGGAGCAGCATTAAGGTCTGCCCTTGATGCAGCGTGTGGTTTTCTGTCTCAATATAGTCTGGAAATAATGTTCAAAGACATAAAATTGTGGCTAGACATGTGGCACAATGTAAAAACTGGCATAAATGTTAGAATGAGGGAAAAATCCAATGAAATGTTTATTAAGTTTACACTTTTAGAAATTATTTTGAGCAATGCCTTAGTTTTACTAACAATTTTTATTTTAAATTAGATCTTTTTTTTAGTTTAGTTTTTCAAAAAAAAACATTACTGGACAAATTTATCGATGGGCTTTTTTTTTATTTTCTAAAAGATCCAGTATTTGAATAAAGTTCCAGGGTTTTCTCTACAGCTTGCCCCCTGCATTAAAAAAAGGTTGTACACAGAATGTCCAATTCCAGGCCTCAAGGGGCGGTGTCCTACATGTTAGCCAACATGTCATCAAAGCTCCTTATTGGCTAAACACACCTGATCCAGGTAATCAGCAGCATATAAGGCAGAGTATCTGGAAAAACCAGCAGGAGGCCGGAAGTCGAGGCCTGGATTTGGACACCCCTGGTTTAAAATATACAGAGTTGAAGTTTGTGACTTGAGAACAAAGTGTATTTGCATATTTTAGCTGCAGGTGATTGGTGGCAGGTCTGAAAAAAAATCTATCTTTACAATCTTTTTTTTTTACAGGCTGTGATGTGGGATTTTAATGTTCTTTTTTTTCATTAAAGCTTCAGATTTGACTTGAAACTACAGAAAAATACTTGAAAATTTACTTAAATTTATATATAAAAAAAAAAAAATCAAAAAACCTAATAATAAAAAGAGAGACTTCTGAGCATGTCCAGTAAAAATCAAAAAACAAAATAACTACTCCTGCTAAAGAGAACCATTCACAGGCAACACCCAGGGATCAGAGTGTCTTCCTCTGAACTCGTCTATTGATTTTTATGCCCTGTAACAGACAGAAACATTGCCTTTGCTAATTAAAAAAGTGGGAAAAAATGTTACGTTTTTATTAGATATTATTCACAATCTAAGTTCAAAGTGGTTGATAAGAAATTTCCAGCAGTCTAAAAGCATTTAAGAGCATCATCTATGCAAAAATATGAAGACGTGAAGAGTCTCACGTGTAACTGTAGTATAATTGTGGTTTTGTCTGTGTGTATCAGGCATGGACAGTACACAAAGAGAACTGTACTGATCATCCCCCCTCATGATCCAAACTGGAACTATACCCACTATTTCCAGAAAGCCAAAATCCCACAGACTTCTACTGAGAAATAAGCAGCTAATACTCAGTCATTCTGTCACAATAACCATTCTTGCTCTAGTGTAAACCTAATTTTTTTTTTCATATTTTTTCTTTATCGCAAGTTATTCAAGTTATAAATTGGCCAATCAGAAGCCTCAAAATAGACTTGTGGTGCCCGCTGGCCCCACCTCTAACGTTTGAAGTGTTTCACTAATTCTGGGACCAATCACTGCATGCTAACGTAGTCTGGTCCCAAAAGGCGAAATTGGGCGAAAAATGGGGACTGAGTTGACTTCATTTCGTTGGAACTCAAGGTGACAGACTTGTTGCACCCATCTCTATTCATGGTATCAGGTGGTTGGTACGTTCTATTTAAAGACTTGTATGCATAGGAGCTGTAGTTAATTTTAAGCTGGTGTTGTTTCAAGTTGTGCGTGCGTAAGCTGTATTTAGTCTTTGTACGTTTTTGATATTTGGGTATATGAGGGAATACCCAACTGGAAGTACACACAGTTACACACACAATGTGCTGTATGAGCAACGAATCAAGAATTAAACACACACAAATCCAAAGTTACTCACAAATTGGCAGACACTCTCTACAAATTGAGAATTCCGCACTCACAAATCTTAAATTACACACAAACTGGCACACAAATTACAAATGAAGAATCACACACACACCAATCCAGCGAGTCTATTTTCTCTCCATAAGATTCATCCAATTTGAACTCGGAAATGATCAAAATAAAAACACAAACACGCCGTTGCTGCACAACAATGTGAGTCATCGCTGCAGACACAAGAATACATCGGTCCAGCTTCATCACTAATGCGATGCCCGTTCTGTACAATTTCTCTGCAGCTGAGT
>NC_050514.1:29253129-29264241 GCF_002922805.2 Oryzias melastigma | reverse complement strand
AAAAAAAAAAAAAAAAAAAAGGAACACATTACAGAACCGCCGCTCCCGGAACAAATCCCTTCCCTCCATATTAATGTTCATCTTGGCAACATTTCACAGGAACAAAGAAACTTCCAAATTAGCTATTGTCTGACATCACCATATTAAAAAGCCGGAGAGAGAAATTGTAATGAAGAAAGCTCCAAAGACATTTCAGGACAGAGAGCTTCAATTTACCCAAAAATGAATATTTATTTCCCAAAAGGGTAGCAGACAATTAGCTTGTTTTCCTTTTTTGGCGGGAATACCACCAGAATATTAAGACCCTTCTAGATATTTCACTTGTAAAGTTTTCAGCTTCATTTAGCAAAGGAAGATCGCAAAATATAATGTGGCAAACCACTTTTTAAATCAAGTTTGTAGGATGGTTACAGCTAAAGAAGAGAGTGTTTCAGTAAGCAGGGAGATTCAGAAGTGACAACAAGAGAAGAATGAGTTTTGGAGTTTAAGAGGGGAGATGCAGAGTGACTTTGTTGCTAGGATTTTGAGTAGCAAGGTCATTGCAGCAACAGGCAGCCAACAGGAAGCAGAGCTGAGTCCTGAGGGGCCATTTACTCTTTATATGTTCTCATCTGCCTGCACACAAAGCCTTGTCACTAACCAACAAAAAGCCTGCTGGTGCTTCTCATTCCAGTGTCACATTCCCCATTTTCAAAGAAACATCAAAAACATTTACATTACTGAAAAAATATGTCAGCTCTGTTCGGAAGAAACAACCAGGACTACAAGGTCCACGAGTCACAATGACTGCAGGTTACCTAAACGGAGCTCGGCATTCTGCCAGACAGCCTTTTCTTATAAAGCCATCAAAGAATGGAACAAACTTCCACAGAGTTTGAAGCTTTCACCAGAAATTAACAATTTTTCGCGTAATCTGAAGGAATTACTGTTGGACAAGCAGCAGTGTCAACATTAAGGATTGTTAATAACACAATGTGGTCTGAGCAAAATTTATTGTATAATTTTATTTATTCTTATTGTGTAACCAGTCAAGATTTGTAATGTTCAAATTAAGAGTGTGTACTTGACTACCTACCTTTGGTCTTTAAACAGTGATATCGTTTTAACTAGATTTTATTGTATAATTTTATTGTATTTTTATTTTTATTATTTTTATTTTTTATTTTTGTATTATTGTGTAACCAGTCAAAAATTGATGTGTTTAAAGTAGGAGTGAGTACTTGAATGACTGCTTACCTTTTGAATGCAAGCAATGATATGGCTTTTGTTAGATTTGATTGTAAGATTTTATTATGTAATCAGTTGTTTGTGGAAAAGTTTAATGTGTGAGTGGGTATTGAATGATTGTTTACATTTATATTGAAGTTTGTGTTGTATTGATTTATACTTGTTTGGGGACTACAGATGGAAACTAGCTTCAGCTATAATCTGGTGTAAAGCCCAGGTGTGCACGCAACTCCTGAAAGCCTGCGCTGATGAACTGGGGGACCCTCTCCAGCACATCTACAACTTGAGCCTGCGGCTGGGGAAGGTGCCTTCTTTGTGGAAAACATCCTGCATCGTTCCTGTTCCTAAGAAGACTCGCCCCAGTGAGCTGAATGATTACCGGCCGGTCGCCCTCACTTCACACATTATGAAAACGCTGGAGCGACTGGTCCTGCAGCTTCTGGGACCCCAGGTGCAGCACGGGAAGGACCCTCTCCAGTTTGCCTACCAGGCCAAGATGGGGGTGGAGGATGCCACTCTCTACCTTCTCCACCGGTCCCTCTCTTACCTGGATGAGGGGGCTTGCACGGTGAGGATACTGTTTTTCGACTTCTCCAGTGCATTCAACACCATCCAGCCCCCTCTGCTCCAGGAGAAGCTCATCTCACTGGCAGTGAGCCCCCACCTTGTGACCTGGCTCATGGACTATCTGGTGAACAGACCACAGTTCGTCAAGATGGGGAGCTGCAGGTCCTCCATGCAGACCAGCAACACAGGGGCCCCACAAGGCACAGTCCTTTCACCTCTCCTCTTCACCCTCTACACCACTGACTTTCGCTACAACTCTGGTACATGTCACATGCAGAAATTCTCAGATGATACTGCAATTGTGGCATGTATCAAGGGGGGTGAGGAGGGGGAGTACAGGGGCCTGGTGCAGGACTTTGTGGACTGGAGTCGGCGGAATAAACTACACCTGAACATTTCAAAAACTAAAGAAATGGTGCTGGACTTCCGCCGGACACCTGCTGCTCTACAGCCCATCACCATCGATGGAGAAGAGGTGGAGGTGGTCACCACCTATAAATACCTGGGAGTTCACCTGGACAACAAACTGAGCTGGTCACCAAATGTTGACGCCATCTACAAAAAAACCCAGAGCAGGATGTACTTTTTAAGGAGACTTGCTTCTTTTAATGTGTGTCCCAAGCTGCTTTTTATTTTCTGGCAGGCTGTTGTTTCCAGTGCTCTTTTATATGCAGTGGTGTGCTGGGGGGGCAGTGCTAGTGGAAAGGACATGAAAAGACTAAACCGCCTTACCAGGAAGGCAGGTAAGGTGGTGGGTCAGAGTCTGGAGTCGGTTGAGTCTGTGGTGGAGCGGAGGATGCTGGTGGAGTTAAAGAAAATCCTGGAGAACACCAGTCACCCCCTGCATCCAGTGTTCTCTGCTCAGAGGAGCTCTTTCAGCAATCGCCTTCGCTCACTGCCGAGCTCCACAGAGAGATACCGGAGGTCATTTGTACCCACTGCAATCAGACTATATAACACTGCTGAGAGGGGGAGGGTGAGAAGGGGACCCTGATTGTACTGCTGCTTTTATTGTCTTTTATTGCTCTTAATGATATTTATTACTTGTTTTTATTTATTTATTTATTTATTTCTAATTTGTGTGAATGACCTGGAGCTACAGACTGCCATAATTTCCCTTGGGATTAATAAAGTATTTATCTATCTATCTATCTATCTATCTATCTATCTATCTATCTATCTATCTATCTATCTATCTATCTAATGTTTTTGCACATTGTCCCTGTCAAATAAACTACTACTACTACTACTACTGCAGTAATTCAAATATTAAACACACTTTTGGATGAGTTTCTATCCTAAATAGCATATATTGCAGAAAAAGTAGCATTTTCAGTCAAAAAGACTGATTTGATTTCCACCAACAACTCCAATTCCCAATGCAATAAAGTTGAGGTAAGTTTTAAAATTAGAACTGTCATCAATTGACTATATATGGACGGACGGCTGATATGTGAGGACAAACCTGCTGCCAGCTTCTCGCTTTGCCGTCAATCTTACTGACAACAGCGGGCAAAAAGGAGGGACGGACGAGCCAAAACATCCGTCTTACAGCTGAGGAGTGAACAATCACCTGTCACTCAAACAGCCACGCCCCCTCAGAGGAGAGGGACCTGGCTGTAGACAACAAGATGGCGCCTGACATCATCGTCCGGGAAGCGGCTGGAAATCACCCAACTTTAGATAGAAGCTTTAAGACGGAGAACTCGATGAGCTCGCGGTGAGATTTGATGTTGCTTAACATTTAAGTACAGCACAAATTAAAATCGTATTTGAAGCAAATTGTTGGGAATTATAAAACATTTTAATACATAGAAGGAAAAACTGGAAATAACTTTAATCCTTTCAAGAGTGACATTAAGTTTTCAGAATCATAACACCTAATATTAAAGCTTAAAAATGCAAATAAACAGTAATGGATATGGTCACCATTTCAAAATAAAGGTTTATAGAGCATAATAAGTTGCTAAACTAACAAATGTGAATAAACTGTAACTGTCAGGGCTGATTTCCAACGGCGCATCTCTGTTGCGTTCAATTAATACAAAAAAATACAACATTCATTAATCAATCGTAATGTTTATATCGCCTGTGTTATGTCTTAAATCTGTCTTTTCACTATGCCAATCCAAGCTTTCTGCGGAAGTTCGTTGATGCTGCAAAAATTGGAGGGAAACTGTTTTTTAAAATAGGAACTTCCAATTTTCCTTAAAAAAAACATAGCATTTTATTTTATATTTAAGGTGACATGCCCATGCGATAACTCACGCTAACATTCCAGATTACACTGGCGCCCATTTTTGCTATGAACAATAAAAGTTTAATTATAAGAGCACAAAATCATAACATTGTTTACGACACAAAATGTGCAAGGAAAGCGCATGGGGCCTGATTGTCTAAGTTTTGGACAAACCACTCCCCAGGAGCTGGATGCACCGCGACAGACCAGTGGAAATTCGGTTTCACGGTCGCCAGTACAAAATGAAGATTTAGTGAGCAAAATGAGCTTCAAATGAGGCAAAAAACAGACATTTTTTTATTCCTTTTAACATTAACAAAAGTAAAACAAAACTTAAAATAAATTTTTTTTTCCGAGTGACTCCTCTTGCTTTTGAGTGGAATCTTGTTCTCAAAAATGATTTAAAAATAAGTACGATCTCATAACAGAGATTGAAAAGGTTTAAAACTATAATTTATGCTCACTTGTGTTGTTAATGGAATTAGTGAAGAGTGGGTAATTACCTGCCTACCAAGATGTTTTACTTTTCAAACCAGCCTCAAACGGGTAGTGAAAGTGTTGCTCAGTATTTATGAGCGTTCTCTGAGCTCAGCAGTTCCTGACAGAGACAGTGTGACGACACACTGCAGACTGAAGTGAAAAACTTCAAATGTCATCCAGAAAATTCTGCCTCTGACAGTCATGAGATCATCAAAAAACAGAAACCAGCTCGCCAAATGTTGTCAGTATAACAAATAAACCATTTAAATTCTAGATTCAGTCCTTCCAGGATTTAACATCATGACGATTGCACCAATTCCTGAACATTTTTCTTCTTCAATCATTGCAACTTTAGCCAAAAGTTTAACGTCCTCACTTCCTTGTGCCGACACAAGTGATAAAAACGATCAAAAATAACTGCTAAAGATCCCGTTCTTTAGAGTGGTCGGCGTCTCACAGGTTCATTCACTACATCTCCCAAGGTTCATTGGGTCAATGCAACAAGATTTTTTACGCCACTACCATAACTATTAATGAACATGACTTTAAAGCCAAACTGAGTCAACTTGATGGAAGATCTAATAATCTGTTAATAAAGATATGGAAACAAAAACAATAGGTGTAAAATGTATACAATTACTATATGTTGAAGTGAGTTTCAGAGGCACCAGTGTTTAGTCAAAGTTATCTTTCTAAATAAAACACCTGTTTTTTTAATATATATATTTATATGGAATTATAAGTTCAAATTCAAACTTGAATTTTAGATAAAAATTCAAATTAAGATAACATTTTATTATCAAAAAAGAAAAATAATCAAAGCAAAGTTATTATAAAAACATATTTAATTAAAAACTGAACAAAATTAGATTTTTTTCTGAAAATAAAATATATTTTAAAACATTAGGAAAAACAAAAAAAAATCTCAGTATTACAACTTTTTTTTTATTTCAATTTTCTACAAGAATTTGACTTCTGAGTGAAATGTACTGAACATGCCACTATTAAATAATTATTGAAGTCATACAGTTGCTTTTGCATTAACATGAAAAAAACTAAATTTATTTTAAAATAAGTAACTGTTGTATAAGGAATACAATCAGTGCTGTTCATTTCTTTCATTTCTTCACTTTAATAACCCAGCACAAAACAACTCCTCTAAAATGTGTACGTCCTCCTACGGCTTTTAGCTGGAAATTATTTTTGAAAAGTAGTTTTTGTTGCCACTTTTAAGAAAAAAAAATGTTACAACTTCAGTTTTTTGAGCTGAAATAGTAATTTAAAAATGCATGTAGGATCCAAGTGAATATGTTTTAATATTTTTTTCTTAAATGTGACCGAATTTCAGTTGCTATATGATTTCTATATGTAGTCCAGGTTCTTTAAGAGTCGAGTTGAAGTTTTTTTGTTGTTGTTCCACAGAGCTTTCCACTGTTCTTAACGCTGATGTTGATTGTGGCCAAAACAGAGCAGAGTCATAAAATTCCTGGCAAGCGTTTCCAACCCAAACACAGCATCACTGTCGTCTGCACCAATGCTAAACTGATGGATGGTCGGATGGAAAAGGGTTGATTTCATTCCCCCTCTCTTTGTTCCACTTAATATCTTCTTTTTTTGTAAGAATACAAAAAAGAAAAGATGTTTGGCATCATAAAATAAAACCTTTTCCCTTGGAATTGAACAAAAAAAGTAATAGATTTTGAAATAAAAGGATTGATTTGAAAAATGATCCTGTGCATGGTGCAGGTGAGCTTCAGTACGAAGACGAGCAAACTGAGGTCACGCAGACGCAGTTACAATCAATGCAGATGGAAGAAGCCTGCAGAGACGGATTGTTTTAGAGGACAAACTTTGAAAAATGACGATTCTTTTTTTTTTACAAAAGAGGAACAAGAGCAGAATTGAATAGCATCCATCAGCATGCACAGCCAGTATGACAACATGGCTGAAGCACAGAGAGAACCCAGACAGCTGCATTATCACAGCTCTGCCAGTCATCACTGACATGGAGGACAGTGGGGTGAATCATCCTACTTGATAATACATGATGACTGATGTTTTGCTAAAACGCTAAACACCCCGCATGAATAACAAGCAGCAGGCTGCATGAAAAAGGCAGACGCTTTTTTTCTTTTTCTAGTAGAGGTAGAGGTGGAAACGCAGTGACGGACAGCGTGAGGGTCAGACGTTCAGCCGTACCAAGAAGGGGGTTATCTCTTAGGAAATTATTGGTGTGTGAGACACAGAATGAGAAAACAAGACATAGACGGGCAGAGATACTCCGGGAAAGCAGAATGAGAATTCAAGAGGAGTGTTTTCACACTGCCACCTCGACTCTGCCTGCATGAATCATCCTTTAGTATGCACGAGGAGGAATTAGCTATACGGCTGCTTTATGTGTGGCTCCACTAAGCCTACAGATAGCATGTTTAAACCCGCTTAACTGTAATATAGCTTCAATAAAGCTCATTTCTGATTTGACATAAACGCGATGTGTTTTGTGGACACATGTTTCATCTGCAAACACCGGAACTCATATATGGAATGAAATGGAAGATGTACAGCCAAAATATTCATGTTTTACCCCTATAACCAATGACAGTTTAAATTGAAAAGATGAGTTTTTTTTTCTGCTTCATTCCATTTCTTCATCACCATTTTGCTGTAATGCTTGCTACATAAAAGTAAAAATCTCCTCTGAATGTCAACAGTAAGCAACGCTTTGCAACAGTGAATGCGTCTGCAAGGCTTTTTCTAGTCCTGGCTGAAACCTGCAGAGCCCTCCGTGCTTTCAGATCATCAATGCATCTTTTGATTGTTAAAAGGGGGAGGTGTGTCATTAGTATGCAACTGTTATGGCCAGAGCTGCCTGCAGATGCAGCATCGGAGGCGGTGGGGGCATGAGAGAAGCTGGGTCAGTCACATAGACGGGGCTTCTTGCACCATTCCTGAATGCAGAATCCCAACGAAGATGCTGCTTTCTCTTCGGCGCACTCAGAAGGCAGCTATGACCTACTTTCCACAAAGACAGGCTCATGCAAACTTGATGATACGCCTATAACACAAGAGCCCATGGTGCACTGCCCGAGGTGTGCCCCGCAACATGCAGGCAGCGGGGGGTCTCTGCGGTCAGAACCAACTTGGCAGTTTGTTAGCGGCTCTGTCCCGTTGGCTAAAAGTCAACAGGGCTGATGATGATAATGCACCCTGGGACTATAGCTGCAGCCAGGTATCTGAGGCTTGTCAGAATCACCTGAATTGCGCTCAGACAGGTTCATAATTAATACATAGAGAATATCTCCCATCAAACTGCGGTAAAAACCATGCAAACAGTGGTCTTTGACACATTTATCTTGCAGATGGTGTACTTTCAGAGAACGCTGCAGCCACTGCAGCCACTGGAGTTAAAATATTGGAGTTATTTCAAAGGGTGAGTGGGTAGATCTCAGCCTCTTCAATCAAACATAATTTCACTTATTACCATCCAGCCTTTGCAACTGCAAAATGCTCTAAAGAAAAGCTCTATTTAAAACCCGAAGTATTACTTTTGATGCAAATGTTTTTTTAAAGCGCAGCTGAAAAGCTTTTTAATCAGGTTGATCAACAGCTTTGATTTAGCACCAAAATTCAAATGTGCACTCTCGACACAAATCTTTAAAACGGCTAATGTTGCAAAGTCCTGTTTAAAAGTTAATCAATTCAACAGTTTCCAGAGGTCTGCACTCAAATAAGGAGCAACAGGGCTGAACGCTAACAACGTAAGCGATTGTGCTTTCTGTTCTACTTGCACTTTGATGTAAAGTAGATAATCAGGGCTGAATGCAGACAGTTGATAAAGAAACAAAGGTGGTGAGAGAAGTTTTACCTTGAATTATGTGTCCATTTGAACTATTTTACTGCGCAAAAAATGTATTCAATAAAAATAGCACATAAGCTTTGAAAAACTAGAGAAAAATCGATTTGGTGACATATGGTGATAAGTCATTTGGCAATACTTGTATCAATCTAAAATGCAGACAAGACAATAATTAATTGTTTATGAGTGAATGTTTTTCAGTGTCTTACTTTTTTTGTTTTTCTAAGCCATACTCTGAAAAAAAGGTAACATTTGTTCTGGTACAGTCTTGAGATATATCGTGATACGTATCCTATCGTTTATCGTGATACATACTGTATTGGTAGACTTTTGCCATTACACTCCTCTAGTAGAAACATTTCACTTATGAGGGTTGCAGGAAAAAAAGAGGCAACTCAATGATATAGAAACCAGAAATCATGATAGATTCCTGATTCCAAACAACAAACATCATATCAAAAGCAAAGGAGAGGATGAAGACGAGAAAGCAGCGACATGTACTGGTGGTCAGGGGTACAGGGAGGTGAGTGGAGCAGGTCTCTCTGCCCTCCTATCTTAAATCCCAGATTAAAGTCATGAGATGAGCTTTCTCCCGACTGGTTCTGCCTCGGCGCACATGGGAGACCCTGAAAGTGATCAGTAATTTTTCCAGAAAAGCTAAGTCTAATCCTTTGTCAGAAGATCGAGCCTTCCTTCCATCAGTAGTCGTGATTATACTAAAAAGTAAGGGAAGCAGGATGAAGCAGTGAGAAATGGGAAACATCTTTCTTTGGATTCCTTGTTATGCCTCATTTTTCCTGCCATGAAAATCTGCTGTAACCTAATAGCACCAGTATGTGCCTTCCTTCAGCTGAGAGGCTGTCATTTGATTAAAGTCCCGAACCCTCGCTGTCACCATGTGTGAAGGCAAATGTTGGCTTTTCCAGCTGTACAAACTGCCTTGACATTACATCTTGTTGTAAATTGCTGCAACATTTAAGTACATGTCATTATTCATTAGTTATTAGGTATAACTTGTAACATTTCATGTGTGCATTCTGTAAAAAAAAATACTTTGGAAGGAAACAGAATAGCATATATAGTTTTCATGCTTCTCCCATATTTGCTGTAATAAGGCCTCACACCCCCTAAATTGTTATTTGCCAATCACAAACGCTGGTATTGTCATCCTAAAATATGCAAATAAAACACTACAACCACTTGACTTAGGCCACATATCCCAGAGAGCCACAGCAGTGTAACCTAAATGCAGGTTTTTCAACAAATTTGGCTGACGACTGCCTGATCACTGCTGTCTACATACATGAACATATCAATGATTTTCAAAAAAAATCTGGTGGCAGTACGAACTCTTTAAGATTCTGTCAATGCCTACCCATTGCGCATTGACAGTTGTATTTGTGAAAGTAACAGGTAGATCTAGATCTCTTTTTTTGTTATGAGCGGTATGAGGTTACACCCGCTAACCCCTGCGTGTTCATTGATGAGGAAGAGAGTGACCAAAAAACCCAATTGGAATTTAGTCCGTTTAATAAAAAGTACGTTTGGATTGTCACCATGACAGACAAAACCCTGTAAAATGGACTCTACATATATATCATCCCAGGCGGGGGCCCTATGTGGCTTCAGGCCAATGTCTGGCAGGACAGAAGAACCCCACATGGTCTTTAAAACCGTAAATGGTCGTCCCTGTCTGTGCCCCTACTCCTGTCAAGCAAGATCATTTCCAGCTTTGTTTTTCAGTGGAAAAGTACTGATTAGGTCACATGTGTGCCGGATCCGGCCCTCCGGATCATTTTATTTTATTGTTATTTATGGCCCAATGTTATCTTGCACTTATTTCTAAGTGCAAGATAATTTTGACATTTTTTTTTTTTTTATGGAGGGTAAAATATTGAACATTATTTAAGGTTTAAGTTGATTTATTCTGTAATGATATTATTTACTTTTTATTATTCATGATTATGTTAAAAAGTTTTGAAAGTTTTAAAAATTAGCATTCTGCTAGCTTTTTTGGACTATTTGGCATTTACTAAGATTTTTTTTAGGCTATTTTGGAGTTTGGCTCATATTTCAGCTACATGCTAGCTGTTTTGGCTAATTTAGGCTTTTTTAAAATGTTTTTTAGGCTGCTTTGGAGTTAGGTTAGCATTCACATGTTAGCTATTTTGGCTAATTTAATTTTTTTTCAGTTTTAGGCTATTTTGAAGTTAAGCTACTTTCTCAGCTACATGCCAGCTGTCTTGGCTAACCTAAGATTTTTTTTTTTTAGGCTAATCTGTCATTTAGTTAGCTGGCTATCAGCTTCAGCATTTTCAGCTATCAGATTCAGTGTTCTCACCTATCAGTTTCAGCATCTTCAGTTATCAGTATTAGCATCTTCAGCGGGAAAATTCAGCTCACAGCATTCACACTAGTATTATTGCAGGTAATGCTATATATCTAGCTCATAATTATGTTAAAAAGTTTTAAAGTTTTAAACATTTAGTTTTAGTGTGTTCAATAAATGTTTATACTGTTCAGCCCTGACCAGCGGTGTGTTTTGGATTTTGGCCCCCTATGTGATTGAGTTTGACACCTCTGGATTAGGTCCTTGTAGCTTCCTCTAACTAGTTTCAACTGGTCTTAAGCTCCATGTGGGTTAATGAAACACTGCATTCATCAATGTGTTATTAGGAACATAGGCAAGAGTGACATAATATAAAAATATGAAAAAAACTTAATTTAGTATAAAAACCCTTAA
>NC_050514.1:29228145-29253095 GCF_002922805.2 Oryzias melastigma | reverse complement strand
ACCTCGCACATCAGTTTATTCCTTATTTCAAGTATGAATTTACATCCTTCTTTAACAGTTGGATACAAAAAACATAAGGATGAAAAACTACAGAGCCAGACATCAACTGCAGCCTGGCAGGAGTAATCATGGGGAAAATGTCAAGAGTTGCTGGAATTAGAACCACAACATGGGAGGATATAGTTGAAACTAATCATTGTGCTAAAATAGAGTCCAAAAGTCAAGTGAGAAACGGGGTCATAATAGACTCAGACCTTTTACTGTCACCGTTCACATTAAGGTCACCTCTAAACAAGCCCTTCACCGGGGCAGCCATGGTTCAGAGGTGCAGCGGTTTACCTCTGATCGGACGATCGCAGGTTTGGCTTTTGCCTTGTCCGCCCGTGTGCTGAGGTGTCCTTGGGGATAACACACAACCCCACATTGCTCCTGGTGTTAATGGAACTGTACCTGTAAAGGGCTTAGGGCCTTAAAGACCCATTCCAATAAAATTGTGTTCTTACATGTTCTTGTAGCATTTTCAATTATGATAGATAAAGAAAATTAAGCTCAAAATTGGTAGCAGATTTGCTCCAGGCCCACGATTTGGAGGTAAATTTCTTATGAACTACTGCAGAAACTTTTAATTTTGACTAAAAATGTATTATCATATTTAAAAGACCACTGGAGACACTTTCAAAAAGCACAAAAGATAATTGGAGTGAGTCTTTAACCTCTTTAAGACCTGGCGTCCACATGCGTTGACTTCACATTTTGGGATATATTACCACAGTAGTTAATTCTGTTTAACTAGGGCCCTGTGACTACATGTCTAGAGGGTAAGTTAAAATATTACCTCGGGTCTTAAGAGGTTAAAGCAAGGTAGAAAAACGCTATACAAGTATGTCGTTTACCATTTTAATGATCTCATGTCCAGAGCAAATTTAGACAAGCTGATTCATGCCTTCATCTCCTGCAGGCTGGACTACAGTCTCCAAGAAGGGCTGGTAGAAAGCCGCAGTATTTCCCCTGGCACCCGTTAGATAGAGCATTGATTGAAAGTAAAGCTGCTTATCATATATTATTTAACTATGTGTGACCAAATACTTTGTGAGTTTTCACAACTGTCCAAACTAGGAAGGTAGCTGAGCAAACAAACTCATGTTTAACATCTTTGTTCTCCACTTTGGTCACTTGTGTTAATCTTTAAGAGCTTTATAAATAAAGATGTTTTAATTTGGTGTGGATTTAACTAACCAATGTGAATGCATCAGAGAGTGGTTTCCTTAAGCCTCGTTTCCACTGAGTGGTCCGGTATTTTGAGTGTTTCTGTTGTAAAATGGACCCATTAAACAGTACCAGCCCATACCTCATATAGCGCTAAGCTACCCTTAACAGAAATAAGTCCAGTTTGTTTTAAGTATACTTTTTTAAAACAAAAATTAATAAAGTATACTTTCAGTTTATTTTTTAGGTACTTACTAGAGATAAACTTTACAAGTTCATGATAAGTATTCTTGGATTATACTTTGACATATACTACAAGTCTATATATATATATAGTCTATATTTTTCACTGTCCTTAAACATTTTCTTACACAGCATTAAAAGGGGAGTAGATGTATCCTTGGGATATTTCCAAAATATTAAAAATGATCTTAATACATTAATCAGTAGAACATTATTGCTTGTAAACTAAAAGCAAACCTTAAAACCTACATTACATATACTTCAAAGTGCACTTTCATAAACTTGGAGTACACCTAAGGTTTTTTGCCAGTAAACTAATACTATACCAGAAAGGTTCCTTTAAGTATACTTCTAAGTATGCTTTTTAAACTAGAAGCACACCAATTTAGTTTACAAGAATTATACTTGTTAGTAAACTGCCAATATATTTTTAAGTGAACCATGTACACTTCAGGAAGTATACTTGTTTTTGGTAAGGGTAGAGTTTGTTTTCCTCTTTACTGCAGTAGTTTTCCAAGTTGTCCGCAGTCTTCTTTCAAACAACGTTAAATTCCTGTTATTCACGAGGTACAAAGAGCAAAGCAAGAAAAAGACGAGCTGCTGGATGACCTCAATTGTTGTTGCTTTTCTAGTCATCGCACTACAATGACACAATGACATGGTAGCGGTCTTCATCACGCATGTGCCATGAAACAAACTACATGAACGAGGCTTAACTGAGTGGAAATGCTCACCAGAATTAACTGGACCGTCCCACTTCTTACCATATCGGACCACTCAGTGGAAACAAGGCTTTCAAACGCCATAAAAAGTTTGTTATGATTCCATCACAGGATCCATATACCTTTACCATAACCTTTTTTCCTCACTTTTGAAGATCTAATTAATGTATTTTACCGAATGTAAGCAATAATCTGCTCATCATTGCTCTGGATTCTCCCTGACCACATCAAGGCCTCACATCTGCCCTAAAAATAACGTTCACACAGCCACAGGACACGTCTTTCAACACATTTGAAGCTGTGCTGCTGAAAACGTGGGATAAAAATATCCACAAACAACAAGTGCAACCCAGTCCACCTACACAACTCCAAATACATCCCCAGTAAAACCTCTCTCTCTCTCTTTATATATATATATATATATATATATATATATATATATATATATATATATTGTTAGCTGAGTTTCAGTCTCGGCACAGAAATTTCATCACATTATCTCAGAGCAAATTTGAGAGCTTTGACAATTCCTTAAAATATTGCATGATTAAAATCTACAGCATGACCTCTTTATGTAAGCATGTCCGTGGATCCGGGTGTTAAAGGGAGATTAAGCCTCCCTTCATAACGTATGCTGTGGAGATGAGTGGTAAAAGGCCTATTTTGGTGTCTTCACAAACATAAAGGATTCGTATTCAAAAGACCCCTTCACATGCTGCTTCTATTCGCTGAAAGAACTGCTTTTGTTACAGAAGATCCAGGTATGCAAACAATCTTTTGAATGCAAGTTCAAGAGCTACTCCTTACCCTCAGCGAAGCAATTAATTTCTACCAACAGTTTGAGCAAAATTCTATAAAATTGTGTGCATTAATATCCAGCGCGGAGCCTTATGAAAGACTTCTGTTGCACGTCTCTGAACGTGCGGCTGCTTTTGGCCCCGCTTACAAACACATGCAGTATGTGGGCTGCACATGAGTTAAAAGCGGCTGTGAAAAGACTGAGTTTATGTAATGTGGTAATGCTCGGTGTCTGAACCGGGGGGACATTTGCAGCCCACACAAGTCACCTCAACAGACCTTGGACAGATTCCTGTTTAAAACAGGTTTCTTTGGCAGCATCAGCCAGCTGGTTTCATGGAAACTCTGTGCTTGAAGATGCTCTAAAGATCAATAATTTAAAGTGGAGCTTTACTGCTCTGGCATGTGATGAAAAAAAGAACATTTTACAGAAGCCTGAAGCAATTACTCATGAAATAAAAAGTCAGTTAAATGGGGATGCATGGACCAAATACTTCAGCTTCATTACCAAGAATGACTTTGAACATTTTAAGGTGTCACTTCCTGCAGGTAGAAGATAAATCAAGATGAATGTAACTAATTAAAAAGAAGTTTTTCAATGAAATCTAGAAGAATGCGGTTTAATCCAGAGGAAAATTTAGTTTTTAAGAACATTTTGAGAATGAGCTTTGAAGGTCCATCTTTCAATGGAGCTCTTTAATTAATTTAGAGGTATGAAGGGTGGCCATTTTGGTTTGTAGACCAAGACATGGAATGAAGTTTTCTGAAGAAAACAGACTCCTGAAAGGAGAAGCGAGCAGTGACTATAGACATGAATGTGACAGTTTAAGCCTCAGGAAATATACGTTGAAAACTAAAGAAAAGAAAAAACAACACATACATAGAAATCAAAAACTGGAGGAACGCACAGATGTGATTTATTTATTTATTTATTCATTTTTTACCTCAACATCTTTCTACACAGGTCTAACACAATCTGTGACAAATCAAGGTTTTGTATTTCTTCTTGTTGAATGGTCTGTTCATCAACATTTAAACTAAAACTTTTGCAATATGAATGTGAGTTTCTCAACACAATTAAAGTCCCTCATTTTTAACCTATTTTAAAACTGTTTCCAGTTTTTAGCAAAAAAAAAAAAAAAAAAAAGTGTTCTTAAGGACATGGTTTCTGCTGAAAATCGGCTATGAGTTGTGGGCGGGGCTGTTGGCACAGAGCAATCCCGCCCCCCTTCCTCTCCCTGTTGCTGAGAGCTCGGAGCAGGGACATTTTTAATGCCATAGATAAGCTCTTTTTAAACAGCATTTTACCGACAAACAACAGTTTGAATAAAGACATACTCATAAATGCTATTTTGAGCTGAATTTACTCAAAAATGCCACAAGAAGTGTGTTAAAAATACCAAAAACATGATTTTTATCGGAGTGGGCTTTTACAATTCCTAAATATATATTTCCAGAACAATCTGTGATCCATTTCCTTTTATAATTACATACTTTTATTTTGAAGAGTAAAGAAGAATCCATGTTGGATTACTGAGTCGTCCTTTAGTGCCATTCTATTACAAGTGATCCAGCCAAATTTGCTTATAACGCGAGCAGTTCCTTCCATTTACAGTTCGAGTTTAACCGACAGCCACAAACTGATTTCTTCTATAGACCGTTTCCATAGCAGATTTCCAAGCAGCATAGGAACGGTTTCCATTCAGAGCCCCTCATAAGAGAGGTCCGTGGGCACAAGGCGGGGGCCTGCTCTAAGTGGATTGCAGCCATTATTCACCCAATTGACACCTGTGCCTTTCCTGCAACAGAGGCTCAAAATGTCTGCAGTGGAATGCATCCACGGTTCTGTGTCAATGCAGCCGTGATGACAGCCACCGTATGCGTGGTTTATTGAAGGGAAAGGGGAAATTCAGACCACAGGAGACGAGCATGTTGTAGGAAGGATTTATCTCGTGGAGCACATTGGGGAAGCGATGCAGCTGAAGGTTCAATCACAACTGCACAGATCAGTGGAGAATAGGTCGACAAAAGAGACAGTAAAACTAAATCTTCTCCTTTGTTTTGGACTAGTTACATTCATAAAAACTGTTGTGTTAGGAGTTTAACCCTTGTGCTATCCTAAGGATATTTACATTAAAAGTGGGGTCATCTGGACCCCACAAGACAGCACGATTAATTTTTATTTTCAAGGATTTTATATCTTCACTGGTGTCAGTGGCAGAGATAAAATCCTCTCCACCTCTGTCATGGGAGGGATCACACATCAGTGTAAGGGTAGGGTCATCTGGACCCCATAGAGTACGAGGGTTTAAAAAAAAGGACATTTTTCTGTCTTGAACCAGCACTTTTTGTGAATTCATCAAGCTTCTAAGGTTAAAGGTGGTTTCACTAAAGACCTGTTTTGCTTTGGTCATTTTCATGAAAAAAAATTATTTATTGAGTAATAGGGAGGACAAAACACCCAAAAGCTTTTGTGCGACCAAAAACCAATAGTCAGTAAAACAGGTCGAGGACTAAGGAGGCATCTATTGAGCACAATGAAACCAAAAAGAGTTGATGCTGGTAAATGTGGTGTAACAAAGTGAAAGCACTTGTAAATACAGTCAGAGGACTTAGCTGCTGTGTTTTTTCTTGTGCTCTTTGCTCATTTGTGGGCATCTGAAAGTGTAACTGCACAACATTTTCAAGTTCGATCATTGTGAAACCAAAGTGCCTCCAACGAAGGCGTGAAGTTTAATGGTGTTTACCAACCATTCATAGCGATTCCACCAGATTACTCCAGCGTGAAAGCACACAAAGCCTTACTGAAAGCATGGTCATTGTTGAAAATGTAGCTTTCATGGTTTGTGAGCACATGCTGGGATAATATACCTGGGAGCCCTGCAATTTATCAAACTGACTGCCAATTATCTTGACATGAACTTATTCCCAAAAGGGAAGATGTGCATCCAAGCTTTGAAAAAAAAAAAAAAATCTCCCTACTTATGCAACAATTAGATGACACCAGTTGAAATCTAGAAAAGCATTAAGGTGCAGTATATCTGGTGAGCCTCGTGGTTGGTGTGGTTTCACTGCTGCGCCTGTGCACCACGCAGCAAAAGGAAAGCCACCAAATGGTCAATTTAACCGACACACAGACACAATATGAATTCATGCGTGTCATTTTTCACTTGTGACTAGCCTATTAAAGGCTGCTTCACACGTACGAGCTGCCGCCTGCAAAAGAGCACTCCAATACTTCACCCGCTCCTTTAGAAGCAGACTCTGCACAGCACAAAATAAAACGAAATGAGGCCAAACATCATTTCCAGAGGTGGAAACGCTGATTGGATTCTCGTGCTCAGCTCACAGCAGCACTTACACAAAACCCGTAAAAAGCTTCAGCCCCTCTTAGAAAAACCTTTTCTTCCATTTTTTTTCCTCCCTTCTCTGCAGAACCATGCAGAGAGGCCTTATCTCATCCCCTGTGATGCTGCTTTTGATGAATCTCTAATGTGAAAGAACTGGAAAATTAATATCTGGACTTGACAGTTTTGCTAACCAATACCCCCCTTCATCATCCTCCTCTTCATCCTTCCCCTGCCTCCACACTCTTTCTTACCAGGAGCCCTCGCTTTAGATTCTATCTCCATGAATTTTCCTAATCTTTTGATGTTTTTCTTCAGATGAATAAAATGGCCTCTTTGTTAGCAAACGCATCTTCCTCCTCGCAAAAGAAAAAAAAAGGATCAAGGGCCACTTGTGGCGTCTGTGGGCTCCGGCTCTGACGTATTACTATGGATACCAGCCATCGTTTTTCAAAACAGTGAGCCTCTTTGGACATGAGCACCAACCCTGAATTAGCCGTATTCTGAGAGGTGTGCTGCATCCTAACCCAGCTGTGTTTGCTGATGTGACTTTGTGCAGTGTGGTCTCTGATAGGCTGTCATTAGGCTGCTGGGGGGTTCGGGAGGATGCTGCTGTCCATACTGAGCAGCAGAAAAAAAAAAGAGCTACTGGTCAGGAATTAATAATTCCTTCTGTGTTCAGCGGCAAACAAGGTGATCAGTACTTACCAGAAGAATATGATTATAAGAAGGGAAATCAAAGAAACTGTCGATGTGAGTGGATTGGGAGAGGAGGCAGCCGGTTTGGTCATGCTGGACTACTCATGGTCACACTAATAAGCACTTTTTAAATATGTTTTCTCCTTTGGAGTTAAAGCTGGATCTGAAACGTTCTCCATTTCAGCCTCTCTGGTAAAACAGTCACGAAAACGCCTGCTGTGTTGTGGCAGAGCACTTGATTCCAGGAGCATAAAGGGTACCAGGCTACCCTCTAGTGGCCCGGCAGAGCGCTGAACCGTGTCACGAAGTAAGTTGTTGTCTGCGGATAAAGGGTAAACGGGATGGGAGAAGAAGTGATGGGAGGAAAAAGTCCTTTGTGGCGTAAGACGAAGCCGTGCGGGGAATTCCGCTGCGTAAAAAGCGGAGATGTTTACTTTATATGCAAATCAGCCTCATCCAGGTCTTATTTTGGGGGGTGTTTCTTTTTTTCCTTGTTGCCCCTTTTATTCCCCCCACCTCCCCGACTTTTCAAGAAAGAAAGCTTTGATGTAGGCAGGAAGGATCGATGCCAGAGAGAAGGGGAGGGCAGGTGGATGCAAAATGGAAATGTAGCTACTTCTGGGGTTGTGTGGGTGTGCGGCTGAGGGGAGGGAGGGAAGGAGGGAGGGGGTGGCTGAACAGTCTGCCGTCATCACAGCTCATCCGTTCCGTTTAAGTACAAACATTTAGGCGACAGGAAGTTGGGAAAAAAATCAAAAAGATAACCTAATAGTCTGCGCAAATAGCGCGTAAAGAAAAGCCACAAGTGACCCCCCCTCCCCTCCTCCCCTTCCTCCTCCTCACGCGCACGCATCACGCACACACACACGCATTATCTGTGGATGATAAACTTTGTGAGCTCGCCGCTCTCAAGAGATGCTGAAATTCGACTGCTTGACCTCACTGCGCCATTTATTTCTGTTTGGTTTAGCGCAGGATCTGCGGCTGCACGCGCGTCAACGAGGGAAGATGCTCGCCTGTCTGCAACATCATCAGCATCCCTCTGCTGGCCGCGTAGGGCCTGCGGTGCTGATGCGGAGGGGTAACTTTACGGGGGCAGACAAGGAGGGGAAGGTTGAAAAGGGAAAAAAAGATGGGATTTAGTGGTGCGACGCGGCACTGGATTGGCGTTTTTGCGCACAACGAAGCAGAACGCGCACGCTTTCAAGAAAACCATATCAGTGGTATAAGGTGGGGAAATCAGAGGCCACTACAGAGGCAGTCTAAAAAGTCTCAGAGTAAAACATAAAAAACCAACAAGTCGGCAGGGAAACACGAGAATGACACCAACCGGCTCCGAGACGCGCGGAATAATCCGCAACTACTTACATAGAAGAGATGTTTTTGAATAACTCCGCTATATCAGTGGTGGTCCCATTGGTCCCCGTGTCTTGCAGGGCGAGTAAAGGGAAAAATCTGCCGTTGTCGGACTTATTGCAATAGATCTCTGTTTGAGAGCAGCTGCAGGTCGGCGGGCAGTCCAGCATGGAGCTCAGATAGTCCTGGAAAATACTCATCAGAAACAAAACCCTCCACCAGCAAATCCGGATCGAATGAAACCATAGATCCATGTCTCCGGGTGAAGCAGGGGGGGTACAGAAAGGGGGTCCCGATGTCCTCTGGGTTCGAACAGAACGAGAAAAGAGAAGAGGAGGAGAGTGGGAGGAAGGAAAGGAGGAGGAGGATGCCTGGTCTGCACAGAGGATGCTCTGTGCGAGCCGTTCTACCGCGGATGGATGCTGTAGTGTCCTTGCGCGTCAGAGGGAAAATGAGGAGGTGGGGGTGGAAAGAAAGACAAGACGCAAAAATAATACAAAAAAGAAAAATATCCAAATCAAAAACAGGGAATAATAATATAGGCTTCCATTCGTATTTTCAGCCGAAGGTGCATGGTGTTCCCCGGAATGCAGCGCCGCAGATGCCGCTGTCTCCCCAACAGGACCAGGACGACTGGCTGGAGAGCAGAGACGCAAAATGAGAAGTTGGAGCATCAAGTCCCTCCTACCGACTACAGTCACACTGACACCTGCAGAAGCTGCATGCAATCACCAGTGATTACAACTGAACCGCGCAAGGATTGCTCCAAAATACAGACGCAGCAGCTCGTTAAGAGGTTAACCAAATGTGACAATGAAAGGCACGGTTTTGTTTGTGCTTTTCACGTTTCTTTAAGAGAACTGCAATCATTTTTAACTGCAGCATTTTTGTAAAATGATTAATATTACGTGTTTGAACGTTCAGTTTCCTGAAACAGATTTATATTTGAAGCTTTTTAAGGAAAATACATTGATTATTCATTTCTATAATTATTTAAACCATGCCCCTCCTTTTTTAAAGTCCATATTCTATGTTCTATTTTTGAATTTTTAGTTTGAATGAGTAATTTTATAACTGGTATGAAATCTTTACACCCCAACCAAATAAGCTGGTTTGGATCAACCTTTTACAATGGTGAACTATTGTAATAATAGGTTGTTTTGTTGATTAACTTAACTACAAATGCGTCATAGATGTTATTCATGTATACATTGTTATGTGAACTAAACATATACTGCTCTTATAGCCGTCAAAGCTCTGAATAATAATCATCACACACAACATCTCTGTTCATTTCCAATTTTCACTGAGAAAAAAAATCTGGATCACTCCACGAATAAAACCTTTGACTGTATATGAGAACTGGAGAAGGTGATTGTGACATCACCCATAGGACATGGCTTACACGGAGTCAAAGTTGCCAATTTTTACAGACTGGAACAAAGGAATCATAAGTAAGCAGTGATTTGTCCAAGTCAGTCTAAGCCATAGTTTCTATGGCAACCACTTGTGCCAATCAGGATTGAGCTTGTTAGAAGTCCACACCTCTAGTGCTGTCCGAATCTACAACTACAAAATCCAGTGACCTAGAAATTTTCCAGAAGTCTTTGTGAAAAACCAGTGTGCCTTGATGCTCACTACATTATAGACCACATCACTACATTATAGACCACAATGCATTGCGGTTGAACAATTTTTGTGAAAAAATGGGTTTAAATGTAATTTTTTATAAACCATCCATGTTTTCATCATCAGAACATAAAGGGTTATAAATCAGGGGTCCCCAAACTACGGGCCGTGGGCCAAATCCAGCCCACCTTTACATTTGACCCGGCCCTCGTAACCTTGGCGTTGGGAGAAGGGTCTTCCGGAAACCACAAGATAGTGCGTTCAACTTTTTGTTTTCTATGATTTTTAATCTTCACTGGTGTCCAATGACTGAAGTCCTGTCCACCTCTGTCATGGGAGTTATAACACATCAATGTAAGGGTTGGGTTAGAACGTAACTCCTGCAATAAACAAAGGAACACTGTTCTAGTGAAAATGTGACCCGCATACTGTATATATGTCTAGCTGCAGCAGGAGACAAAATAATTCAACTCTTTCGTTAAACTATTTCACTATTATCATGAATATGTTAAAAAATGTAGCAAAGCAAGAATGCTTATTCTGACAAATATAATGAATGACTACTAATAACTGTTTATTTCTTAATAGATCACTATGGGATTTCTTGGGCCCAACGGATACTTCCTGTTTGGAGTGTGAAGGGGAGGGGCCACTCAGACCATTTCCTATACACAGTCAAGACCCAACTGGAGGAGTAAAATGTTGTGTTCTATGCGAACCAGTACAGTCAGAAGACTACACATCCACAACGGAAGCAGTAGAAGCAACAACGTCAGGCCAGGAGTTCACCTGAAGAACAGAGGACAATTCTTTAAAGACACATTCTGAAGAGAGGACATGGTTTTAAAGAGGAGTCAAGAAGTTATCTATGTTATCCTTTTCCTGTCTCCCGTGACAAATTCTGTTTTGACATATTTGTCCAGCAGACTTGGGTCCCATTCACACCTGCCACACATGAACAATAAACCACTAACAGGTGGCCCACCTCTGAGAACCCCACCAAGAAAGAAAACATTACAGCTGACTGCCATGATAGGCACCAACTTGTCCACATTTACATCTGCTCACGTAAAACCCAGTTGTTAAACTTTTTGCCACATCTCTGAAGAATTCAGCATCTTAATAATCTGAATTATCTATCAGCTTTTAAAACAGATGAAAAAAACTCTCAAGAGTTTTAAAGTCCAGCTGCCCTGAAGAACAGAATCCTGCAAAGGGGCCGTTCTTGCAGACCATATTGAAACTGTGTCCCATTGTGATTTTTTTTCCTTCTTTGAATAAAGTGAACTGACCCCTCTGCTCTGGCTGAATAGAGAAACTAACAACAGATATAGCAACAGAAATATAGTAGAAGCACAAACAAAAGAAAAAAAAATAGGGAACATAATGCCACCGCTATGTAATGTTTTTACATTTCTGTGCAGTGCCTTGAGACAATTCCAGTTGTGAGCTGTCTCTTTATAATTGAATGAATTACTATAGCGACTGGGACTCATTTTATTCCTGGTTTGCTTTGTTGGGCCGAGTCAGGGGGGTTGTGGTAATCTCTATCAGGTGGGGTACACCTTCTAAGGTTCTCCAGTTCATCACAAACGGACACACCCACCTAAAGGACAGTCACTGACCCGTCTATGATGCTGGAGTGAACACCACCTTGGACAAATGTGCATACACAGCTCCGTCACGCAGAGTGATGTTTCACTAAAGCACTGGTGTTTGAAGTGCAGATTCAACCAAGAATCTTTGGAAAGGTGTAACTAATGTAGAGGCTTCCCATCACTCATCGCCTTCAGTAAACCTTAAAAAGTGCTTGGTGTGAAGAATGTTTTATTCAGTGAAGCCCTGTTTGTTCAAACTTCTGCTGCAACGTGCCAGAGTTTATGTGCACTTACAGATGCATATTTGATGGTATCTCTCTTCTGTTGCCTTTATGATGACCTTGTTTGTTGTTCATAAGTAAAAATATTTTGACTAAGTTTTGCAGACAGTTTTAATTATTTTCATTATTAGGTGACAAAAGTGAATTTCTGGACAAGTTTGAAACATATTTCACCCATTTGTGATTTAAAGGGTAACCAAACAGAGTAGTTGGAGGCTGACTCCATTCGCAGTCTAGATTTGAAAAATGCCAAAAGGGGGCGGGGCTAGCTTTCCTGGACTGTGGCAGAGGTGTGGCTTGGATCTATGATTGACAGTTAGGTTAGCTTTATGTAGCTGTAACACTTGCACTATTTTCAGTTGTTTAAAGAGATAGTAAAAATGTAAATATACCATGACATTGATCATTTTTTAAGTTTTAATTCGACCCATGTTTTTGTGAAAATCGGTTAGAAAAATGGGGGAGTTTGCCTGATTTTTGTGGTTGATAACTTACATTGAAACAGCTGCATTCTGTTGGCAAGGCTCAATGCATAGCAATGGCGCCTGTGTGCAAACGTCTCTGTCTATAGCAGTGAATAGGCAAGGGCCAATCCAGTAATATCTATCAATGATCAAGGCGCTGCTTTTGGAATGCTTGACACCAGGAGGAGGGTTTTCAGGTCCCAGGGGGACCTGTGTCTGAGAGTGGTAAAATCCCGCTAGCATCATAATAAAGGCTAACACATTAAACAAACCATCCCGAGTGAAATGTTTATTCCAAATCCATAACCAGAACAGGGTTTGCTGGATTTAATGCCAATTGCTCTCAACCTCAGTTCCCTAGCTTCCAAGTCCACAGGAAAGTTGTGTAAGCCTGTAGATTTTTGACAACTAAAGCATACACCTGGCTACGAGCCATGCTAAAGCTAACCACCGACCGTTACAGAAACAAAGATGGCTTTTGTACTTTAGCTGTAGAGCATGATGACGTGAAACTTCTTGAACTTACACCAGTTGACCAATCACAAAATGCAACTACAATACCTTGTTTCTGCCCCCCACAGCCCAACAGACAGCACTTTTAAAGCCCCATTTATAGAGGTCAGCAGACAAAAAAAGTTGGTTTAGTGTTTGGTTACCCTTTAAAGTGACTATAAAGATGACATTTAATCTATTGGAATTGGTTTATTTCAAGTAATCAAAAAAAAAAAAACAAGAAAAAAAATTTAAAAGACAACTAAAATAAATTACTATCTATGCATACATATTTCCAACTTTGTTAGGATGATGTGTCATGAATTGATTAAAGAATAATGAAAATAAAATAAAATAAAATAAAATGTGGAAATTCATATATACGTATATGTTAAGACAATCCATTTATTCAGATATTAAAGAAAACCGAGAATAAGTAAGTAAAGCACTATTATGATCACTTTAGAAATGTGTTTATTTCTTTAAATTTCCCTTAATTGTAATTTTAAAGGACCCAAGTGTTTGGGACCAAAGCCACACAACTGAGTATATTAATAATGTTTGTAATGACTGGAAATAGCTGTGTTCACATGACAGGTGGCGGTCTGCCTACAGCACAATTTGGGTGGCGCGGTCATGTTCAAATAATTGGACTTTGGTGAGGTCGCCACGTTGCATCAACCAATCAGGGACTCAACTTTGGGCACATGACGTTTTTTAGTGACTCGATCAGAGGAAAGAATACACAGGGTGGAATGATCCAATAGTTCTCCTGAAATTGAATTTATCAATTATCTTTACCCACTGTGTACCCCTTTCGGTGCAACTGAAGCCTGTCCCGGTTACTGTTGGGCCAAGGTGGGTGCGAACTGGATAGTCTGTCGCAGATCCCATAGAACTGGAGTGACTGCGCTATCTACGCTGGCCCCCGCTGGCCCTCACATGCTTAGAAATCTATCTCATTCAAACCATAAAGGGTTGTAGGGTTAATATAGAGGGTTGACATTACCTCGTGGTTTGTGAATAATTGTTGTTGACACAAATATTCAGCTTTAAAAAAAAAAAAAAAAAAAAACGTTTTTACTTGTGAAGAGAGATTTATATTTTCAAACCTAAAGCAACTGAGAGTCAAAAGAGCAAAGAGTATAAATCCCAAAAATGTGTTTGTTTGTTTTTTCTTCTAAAGTCCAAAGACACAGCTGCGGGGAAATAAAACTGCTGGGAATGAATGCGGTTAAATTTATTATTTAGGGATTTTTTGCGTTTTTCTTATTTAGAACTGTTGCAGTCTGATTTAAAAAATAGTAATTTTAATAAGTTGTTTTCAATAGATTTCATTTAGTTTGGCAAAGGTATTGAAATGCCCAACCTTGTGAGCTTTTTTTTTTACTTTGGCGAGGCTTTTCCAGGTTCATAAGGTGATCCCTTTGGTCTGTTTAGTCCATATTTCTAGTCCCATCATTCAGCAGTGCATGCTTTTTTCAGCAAAACTCAGCCTGCAGTAGAACTTGAACGTCTGCACCCCAACTTTCATCTTGTATTCACTAATGGCCACCTTCTTGTGGGTCTTGAAGAGGTCAACTTGTCTTCTATAATCAGTCATGGGTCCATGATGTTCAAGTGAATCCTAAAAAGAGCCAAGCTGAAGACAAAGGGCTGCGAGAGGAGAGTACAGAGTTGTTCAGGACTAATTAAGTTGATGAGCGTTCTGTCCCCAAACTGAGCAACTTTAAACACCACATAACCTCAGATCTTTTGTATATCAAAGAGCAGTTGGGTCTTTTTCATAGCATAAGACCAAGCTTTGTGTTGAGTATTACAGCCTTACACTCCAGACTAACTTCCAAATCAATGCGGTTCCTGAAGTTTTGTAGTTCACATTTTACAACATATTCAAGTGTTGTCCCAATATTCTTCTAAAGGTAAGCTACTTTTTCTTAAAAACCTCTTTCAAACATCCTTGTGTTGTTTTGTTTCAAGCGTTATAACCATGAGCTTCATGAACAGTGAACTTGGTGACTTATAGGCTCAAAGAGCTTAATGACTAAAGTCTTGGATTGTTTTAGGGTGCATCCAGACTGGAAAAGTCTGCTGGTCCGGACAGAGTCGGCTAAATTTGGTCCAGATTGAGTTCTGAACCTTGTGTTTGGTCTTTTTTCAGACTGGTATCAATCGGACATTTCCGTTCTGGATCAAAGCTTGTAAACAAAATCACGTGACTAAGGATCGCTTCAGTAACTGGCCAGAAATTACGAGGGTGGGCAAAGCAACAAGAGAAAGAATAATGGAAGTTCATTGGAAATTCTTGTCAGGATCGTTCACTTATTCAAACTTTATATTTTGCTGACCAATTTTGAACGTGTGTATCAATATCAGGTGCAACGCTTTTTACTTTTTTAGGAAGTTATTGAGGAGAGCTAAGACGGTTTGCTGATAAGAGTTTATGACTTATAGATTCTCAGGAAAACACAATGGGAAGCAATGTGTATCTCGTTAAAGTTTATTTTAAATAGTATCCAATTACGTTTCAATGAGTTGCTGTTGCATCGTTGCTCCAAATTTCTCTGCGGCTCATTGGTTGTGTCCTTTCTATTGTGTCTATATCCTGTAATGCCCAGCTACGATGGCCGTTTTAGTCCAGTTGTTCCACTCCGAGCACGGAGCCTATTCAGACTGACAAAAACGCAGAGCGAACCAGAGCTTAGTCTGATTGGAAACAAACTGAGACCACCTCAAAAAAGATGGACCTGTGAGCGGTTCCTGGTCCTGGACCAGGGTCCGCTTGGGTTTATTCAGACTAAATATTTGTTGCGGACTATCAGGGGAAATAAACTCTGGTTAACTTTAAGCGAATCAGATGTGTCCAGTCTAAATACATGACATCTAAACCAAAGACAAAGATATTGAGTTCTTAGAAGACTGTAATCTTTCTTGACTGCTTTCTTTGTAACAGTAATCTCTGAAATGATGGAGTGGTGATGTAACCCTCACTGTTGTCTATCTGTTGAGATTTTTTTGTCCCATTTTGACGGGTTGATTTTGTTTTGGTTACAGTCTGCAGCTTTGTCACAAGATGTGACTCATTCTCACAGACCAATCCTCTAACATCCTACTCAGTTTACAGCAGTTCCCAGAAAGTCACAAATAAGCTCATTAGAGCCCAACAGTGTCATACAGGATTTTCACTCAGACTGGTGTTTTCTCAGTGGAGGGGAAAGAGAATTTATGTATTAACATATCTAATTTGACACAATCTCTACATACAAAATTGGTTGCTTTGCATCAGGGCTGCCCATTCCTGGTCCTTGAGATCTATCACCCTGACTGGTGTCCAGATCTCCAAGCCCTGCTAGCTGCATCAGATACCTCCACATTATAATTGAATCAACACACCTGGTCCAGGTAATCAGCAGCAAGCAGTGCAGAGAGAGCTGGAAAACAGGCAGGCTGGTAGATTTCAAGGAACAAGAAACGAGTAGCGTGGTTTGGAACTGGCTAGTTAATCTGGGTCAACCCCTTACAGATGCATGTGACCTTATGTTATCGCCATGATGATAGTAGTCCTAATTAGACCCCTTAGAATGTAGACTCCCCTGGTTTAAATTATTACTTTATATAAGAGGTGAACTCCAACCAAATTAAGTCAGTTCAGTCCCCAACATTTCTATGGCATTCATCACTCTTGCCAATTAGGAGTTTGCTTGTTGGAAGTCCACACCCCTCCCACGTGAAAGGAGGCTTCACCAAATCTGTCACGTAGGGGTTAGAAGGCACTGCCAATTTATCTTGAGGTGTCTGATTAGCCAGTTTATAAGTTGAATAACTTAGACCAAGAAGGGTTATTCTGATTAACGCAATGACTGAGTATTAGCTGTTATTTTTATATAGAAGTCTTTGGGATTTTGGCTTTTGGGAGCCAAACATGAACGGGGAGTCCAGTTCTCATTTGCAGTCAATGGTTGATCCTACTTAGGCCTCATGAATGCAGTGAAAGTGTTGGTCCTCGGTCATGTGAATTAAGTTTTGGGTTGTTTTTTTTAAGTCATATTTTAGTTAATTTATTAGATAATTTGTTTCCCAACAATCCTAAATGTATTATTTAGGCCTGAAGTACAAATCTGTGTCAGAATTTTGTGTATTTTTATTGAGTAAATTACATTTTTGATACAATCTGCATGTTTTAATTGCATGAACCTAAACAAATAAAGCATTTTAGATTGTACTACTGGTGGAGCTAATATATTCAATTTTATGAAAACTTGAAAAAAAAAATATTGATATGAATCTTTGTAACACTCTGCCGACATGAAATTGGCTCTTAGTATTACTTACAGCTAATCAGAAAGTTAGCAAGCTCTTATCTTGTGTTGTAAAAGGCCAAATGAGAATATCTGCATAACAAAAACTTGTTTCATTATTTAGATTTATGTGCTTGCTGTTGTATCTCAGTCAAAAGGTGAATGTTAAGTATGGTCTCATGAACGTAGAACCGGAGCATCCACCTGCAGAGCTGCTGGATGTTTATGTGCTTCTCTGCAGGTCAGTTGAAAATAGTGTTGACATTATACGTTTGCGTGTGTGTGCTGCTTGAACCTGTGCAGCCTTCTCTAAAGGCATCAAATCAATCTAAAAGTTCTCCCGAAGCTCACTAATTAGTCACCTCACTTATTTATTCCACACACAAACCAAAAGGCCTGGTTTGGCTCTTTCACCCACAGCCCAGGCACTGCTAGGTCTCACAGTGGTAACCTCATATTTGCTTGGCTGACATGAGGGTGGTATTGATCTCCTGATCTAAAACACTCAGCAAAACAACCATTATGCACATTTCCTAAAATGTCAAATTAATTTTCTGGGGCCCAGGGCAAAGCAGACCCAAGAGGATCACCAAGCTTAGCTAATAACTTTTCTAAAATAAAACTGACTTAGAACTGGATTGCATGAGTAAAAACAAATTTTGGAGTTCAGGACCTTTTCTCTATCTAATGGAGGAACGAATTACTAAATATTCAATTTAACCACAAAAATACAAGAAACATATTCAAACTGAAGATATGATTTTTTTATTACTATTTTGCGCATTAAAAACCTGTTTTTGTAGAATCTTTTTCAAAACTTTGCATTAACATTTGTGATATTTAAACCTTTTTTGTCGTAATATGCATTTTTTACCCTTCTTAAATAAAGCCAGAATAATAAATAAAAATAAATCAAACCAATAAAACCATTTTAGTCTCTTTTGTAAACTTTTTTCAAGGGCAACACAGACATTAAACAAGTCAGGATGATTACTACATTCTTTCACAATCCTGTAAATTTATGTTTTGGTGATGTTAATTCAAATAACCACAAATAACCACATGTAGACTCACAATACAAACTACAAACTGCCCTCAACTTGGGTTATGTTTGTAATTTTCCTCATTTCTTGAAAACCCCAGCTATTAGAAGTTTTATGGTGAAGGCTGCAGTCAATTTAGTGGTGAAAAACAGTACAAGAGGAACATCATGTGCATCATTTTCAAGTGACAGCAGGGCCAGTCTTGTGAGTCTTTCTGAGCACTCGCTGGATTTCAAGTTTTTTTTTTCTTTTCTTTTTTTTTTGAGGCTGAAGAGTTTTTCTCACCAAAGATGACAGTAACAGGAGGTGTTGGGAAGAGATGCTGTGCAAAGCTCAAGTTAGTGTTCAGAAACACAAGATTCTCACCATCATGACATGCTAATGCTACCCAACACTCTTTGTTAACGTTGTGCGTCAGATATTCACTTTGGAGTTTGAAATTACACACTGTGATGGAATTGCTTACACTGATGTGGATTCTGGTATCTTTTTTTTTGTATGAAAAAAATAATCTAACTTTGAGCCTAATTTTACATCAGTGCAGGGATTATGTTAGTCAGCTTCATTGGTGGTTCTGTAAATATTTATCTTTAATTTTTCATCCTATAGCAACACATCTTTGCACTGTTCATTGAAAGTGAAAGTTTTAGCCTCTCAAAGATCAGCTGCAGTAAACTGATCCCTGTCTGTCATTCCCTTACAATTAAGCAAACCTTTAGAAAGAAGTCATTGTTGAAAAACTCGTTATCCCATTTTTTGAGATGAGAGAAGAAAATGTAGTGTGGTTAATAGATGGTTAAAAAAGAAAGGTTGTTTTACAATCACCTGGAAATGAACCTTTGGTATTTGTCCCACAAGCCATTTTGGCTGCATTTAGCAATTTTACGCCAAAACCACAAAAATAAGCAAAGAATTATGGATGGATAAGCACTGTATATGGGTGAGAAACGGGCAAACCTGTACAGGGAAGCCCAAAATTTCAAGGCTGTGGACTGCTTTGTGCTCCTGAACAGGGAGAGACTGAAGCAAACACTGATACAACACAGAAGGGTAAAGTATGGTTGAAGAAGGTGAGATGAAGGCCCTTTGTACAGATTGATCTCTTTTTCAAACTCTGTGTACTGTGCAAGGAAGTGTTGTTGAAGCGATAAGTACGCGCTCCTTGCGGGTATGTGGCAGTTTAGGTGATCACACACCGGTTGCGTCGGTGCACATTTAAGCGTCCATTTAAGGTGCATAGAAGTCCAAAATTCTGCTCTATGAGTGTTTGCATAGACTTTTCATTAGAAGTTGCTGCTTAAATACACACCGATGCAGCCGGTTTGTGAGCATCTTTAGAATCTAGAAGATTAGACAATTAGGAAGTTAAGACAAAAGTTTGTATGTGTTCTGTTCTGCCATTCGCATAAGCTCAATAAAGAACTAGTACTTGCACCTCAAGAATGACAATAGCAGGGGTCACCAACCCTGTTTCTTGAGGGCTACCGCCCTGCTGGCTTTGCTGCTAACCCTATTTCAATAATTTCTACTAACCTGGATCAGGTGTGTTTGGTAAGTCAAAAACTGGGCTTATTCAATCCAGCTAATCAGCCAAGGCATTTTCATTCCCAAGTCGACACATTTTGATGCATGGCTAAGGAACCTTCTGCACCAAAAATTGACGTTTTTGGCATCCCCAACCCGTCGTTCTTTGACGTGCTGGCTGTTCCCATTAAATCAAGCCTCCCCAATCCCTCGGCCACAAACCAGTACCAGGACGTGGACCGCACCGGTACCCTAACTTTAACCTGGTACCAGATGTGGACAGCACCAGTACCCTAACCCTAACCTTAACCTGGATCAGTACTGGTTCAGAACACGGACACGGACTAGGGTTGGGGTACCAGTACTAACTGTGTCTAAGAGTTTTTGTCCGTGTCTGGTACCTTGTCCGACAAAACGATTGGACCCCTCATTCAATTGGAACACCCAGCAAGTCAAAAAAATGACGAGGTGGGGACACCCAAAACATCAAAAACTGACGTGGAGGAGTCCTTAACCATGATAGGTCTAATGTTGCTGCACCAATAGTGTTATGTTGGGGATGTGATGGGCTGTAAGCTAGTGGGAGAGCGTGTAAACAGATGGGTGATGGGAAGTGGAGGTGGGCTTGCTCCACACCAACAGTCCTGCCCACAACTTAGAGGTGAATTTCTTATGAACTATTGCTGCTCTGCAGAAACTATGTCCTAGAAAATGACATGTTTCTTATATGAGCTAAAAATTAATAATCATCATCAAAAGACTATTGGGAATGTTTTTACAATAAACCAAAAGATGATTGGAGTCGGACTTAAAGATGTCACCGTTTCTCTCTACGACTCTCCACAAGGCTGGACAATCCCAAAACCCACAGAACCAGTACGAGGGTTTAAATGTTTACTTATATTTCTTTAAAATCGGAATTGTAACACTTTAGAGCTGATAATTAAAAAAAAATGCATATTTACCATCTACTCTACACTTTCAGAACGCATCATAGACAAAATAAAGTTAATATAAAAATGCAGTCTATTGTAGAAAACCAGTCCACCAGCACCTGTACACAAACAAAGCTCATCCACAACAACTTGCAGCTTCTCTGCTCTGCCTGTACACTGCTTCATCATGCTCCTGCCACAGAAAAAACCCTATTATTTGGTCCAGGTGCATTACATGCTGTCATTCTGACCAGATTTACACTCTGCAGTTTGTTTGTGTTGCAGGACACAGAATGTGAAGCGCTACAGGGATGGTGGATTTTTAATTTTCATTGCAAAAATCTCACATAGATCAAATATACTGTAAATATACGCCACTTCATTTTAAGACCCAAAACAACAACAAATACAGGAATATTTTGTAATGCTTCAGATCTTAGTTTTCAGAACTATGAACACAGATACACCCAAAGAATGGAATTTTATTAAAGTCTGCAATTAATAAATCAATACCACGGCATTACAAGTGGTGCAGTCATTTGCATAGCAACCCATCACCTACTGTACTGCTTGATCTGGAGATCATGCACTGATGGCTGGACATTCTTCCAGATTCCCTGGTAGAGGGCAGAATTCATTCCTCCATCAACTGTTGCAAGATGGATGCAACATCCTGACGATTTAAAGCAGCCGCCACGATGATCCCCATCCAAGAGGACAAGTGGAAGAGTGTCCACTCTGAGGCTGAGAGGTTGTGGGATTGATTGCAGGGCTGAGTGACATCTAAGATTCTGAAAGTGCTTCCCTGGTTGGCATCAGGGGCTGGATTGGAGGAGTAATGGTGCAGTTTTTCATAAAGAGTTGTTTGGTTCTACACAAGAAAATCATTTTATTTGAAATTTTGTTTAAACTTAGGTTCAGACCACACAAGCAAACCTACTGGATCCCCATAAAAAATAAAAAAAAAACACTGCTATTGGCTTGTATTCACAACAATGTGAATGAAGGTGGACTTGTCTGTACACAGCACAGAGGTGCTCTCAGATCTGATAAATCAGTGGTGTCAAGCTTTTTCTTTTTGCTAATGAGAGGCCAGGGTTAGTTAGAAACCCAGCAGGACACTGATTTATTTTGGCTTTCAGGGATGTCTGTGGTGTGTATTTTAAATCGGAAAGAGAAAATGCCCTCAGTGGAAACCCAAAGTGAGAATGAAAAGTTTGGAAAATGTCTTGTTAAAAGTTGTGCAAGTGATGAGAAGAAGCTGTGTGGAAACATGACAGTCAGATGACCAGCGGGGCTGATGCTTTTTTCTTATTTCCTTTTTTAAAATTTCTGGTCAGAGCTCATTTTGGGGAAAACTACCCAAGAAAGCAGATGTCTAAGTTTTGGATTCTTTCAGGCTGTTTGGTTTAATCAACAGAAAAATAAATCGGTGACTGAGATTTTTTTTAGAATGAAATCAAATTGTTTTTAGCAGTCTTTGCTCAAAAACATAGTAATAAATACAATTGAAGCCATGAGTGGCATTGTAGGGAGTGTAGGAGTTACCCCTCCCCTGCCCTCATCGCCCCCTTTTGACCCATCCTCACTGGCTGAGCGGCTGCTACTCACCCCTCACTCTCCCCTTCTGCCGTTGGTCAGAACTACAAAATCAATCAAAAAACTTTTTTCATTTCTATTAGTTTTATCTCCATAGCAACCATTTACTTTTTGGGTGGCCTGAGGGTGATGAACAGGTATATGTTATTTTTAGAAGAATCTAAAAAAACTAAACGTTTGGATTTCCTTGGCAACAGAAGTTTTTTTTTTTTTTTTTTCCTGATAAGCTCATCATTTGTCATATTGTTTCCTTCAGCTTGAGCAAACATGTCATGTAAATAATGATTGGGAAAAAAAAGGACAACAGGGAAATTTCACTTATGCAAGCTTGCAACACCTTGTGTTGGAGGAGGACCGAAACACTGGAGACAGAAACGGAACATTTAATAAATTAACAAAAACATGACAAAAACCAAGGGGAACCATAAAGGGTGTCTACATGATAAGGCTCGACTGAGAAGCAGACACTGAAATATGCTGAGGGCAATTAACAGAAATGGATACAGCTGTGGATCATGAACCTGAAACTGTTGTGACTGAGCGACAATTCAAATCAAAAAATGACCAAAAATCATAACAACTGACAAAACCAAAGTTCACAATCCAGACAGCTAACACAATTTAAAATCTACAACTTCCAATATTTTTTTTTCCAAAATAGCTTCCCAATGATCCTTAAGGAGTTATTATGAGTCACATTTGGAGCTGGTACTAAAGGGGATTTTTTTGGGAGGGAGAAATTCAAGCCACATCTCAAAGTCAAAGGTCAATGAAACTTTGGTTGAAGACTTAAGCTGGTGGCATTGATGTGAAACTTCATGAAGATTGCTTCAACAAAAGTTTTCTTTAATCTTATTGTGCAAAAATATAAAAATCGCCAAATTTTACACTTTGTCGTAAACTAGCTGGTAGGTCTCTTGGTCTGTGGATGTCCCCGACCCAAGTGTTTTGGTTTTGTTTGTAGATTATTTTTGACTCCCATAAAGGATTTTGGCCCAATTCAATTTGATGTTATGTTTTCTTTTTTGGGCGGGGTGTTCACTGTGCCCGAAATTCATTCTCACCACGTACTAGGTGTGTGGAAAGGTGCTGTAAGACAAAAGAAAGAAAGAAAACAATACGGTACTTGAAGTAAGTGGCTGCTGCGGGCCATGAAATATATATGAAGTATAATTAATGTTTTTATTAAAGCTGTGCTGCACTCACATATGTTAGTGGAAGGACAAAAGCAAAGGTAAGACGAGAAAAGGTAAACCGAAGACAAAACCGCAGTTAACCAGGACGACACAGTTGAGGGGGTCAGATGGAAACAGCTGATTCACAGCGGAAACTTCTACAAGAAAAATGCTGAAGCCAGAAAAACCGCAGCTTAATCAGCCGCTAATCCTGACAACGAGATCAATCCTCCAGAGTTCAAACTGTCAGCGGCATTTACTCAATACAAGCAGCTGCAAGTCACCGATATATTTTGCGGCGCTTTGCTCTAGAAACAGGGACACTATATTCAGCACAGAGTCGCTAACTGGCGCAGAGCATTTGGCTGCTTTTCCAACGGGAGAGGGCAAAGGTTCCTTTTGTTAAGAGCGCCTCCTTCCCAGCGTGGCCACTGGGAGAAAGAAGACATTGGGGAAATGGGTCTGTCGTCTATTATTAGAAACAATTCTTCTTTGCAGGACTGTTATCTCACACACCCACTGTCGAGTAACCGCAGGGGAGCAGGAGGAGTTTTCTTTTTTTTTTTTGAGCAACCTTTAAGGTACTCTCATCTCTTCAAGCAAACAATAGTACTACAACACTATACTGACCCCAATAAGCATTAAGTGACAGAACTGAGTGTCAGAGTGAGGTTTGAGAAAAGGTGGATTATTGGAAAACCCTTTTCTTCATCTTCTGTGGTCTCAGCGTTGAACACGGCTCATCTGAATAACACCTGACTGTCTGAGCCGTCAGCCTTGGTTAAATGAAACATCAAGGCACCTCTTCTCCTCCATCTGATTAAAAATGGATTAATCAAGTTTGGTGAGGGGCAGACCAGTGTAGAGATTCAATTTATCACCCCAACCTATTTAAAATGTAATTACATCACAGGCGTTGATAGATTTGAATAAGGCACAAAGGTTTTTGGATCTCTCAAATTAGCAGCGCTCCGACACCGCTGCTTCTGTCACTCCGTTAAAGGCTGCTAACACCACTCACGTCTCTGCCAAGACTTCTGCTGACAAAATTTAAAAAAGAAAACACAAAATCATCACAAGTTTCCAGAGGGAAATCATTTTTAATATTTGCTTCAGTTCAGTTTTTCCTTTCCTTTCTTCTTCATGTGATATTTTGTCGTCAAGCAGGTTGTTGGTGTTTACTCAAAGCTGAAGAGAATAAAATGCATTTTTAATTAATTAAACATAGATAAGGAAGTTTCCCTAAAGAATGAAAACGTTGAAACAAGTAACAAAAAAATAACCCTTTAACACCAGAGCTCCAGTGTTTATGTTCTTTCATTACTGTAACTTTTAAAACGTTAACCCAAACAGCAGAATTTCACTAGATTCTGAGGAGAAAAGTGGCGGCGGGGTTGAAAAGTTACAGCATGTTAAAGATTTTGTGTTTTAGCATCACCAACGACAATTTCAAGTTTGCTTAAGACAAACTTTCTACATAATTTGTGTTGTTAACTCCTGGTTTATCATCTTGAGTTTTTATTTTTAAAAATTTTTTTTTT
>NC_050514.1:29215993-29227976 GCF_002922805.2 Oryzias melastigma | reverse complement strand
CAATAACACAACCCTTCAAAATAAAATAAAAAAGAATCCCCACTAATCACCAAAACTGAAAAAAATGACTAAAACAATCAAACTGCTTGCAACAAATTGAAATATGGATTACAAGTAAAGACCCACTCAAATTAATATGGTGCTTTTAACATGTTCTTCTTGCTTTATTCTTATGATGGAGGACATATATAATGAAAATTAATCTTAAACGAGTATTTTATTTGAAAAAGAGCTATTTGGGAAGTAGAAGCTTTCATTTTAAATGTGCCTAATGGTACAAAAAAAACTGGTAAAAGTCGATCAATTAACAGACTTAATTTTGCTTTGTTAGATTTGGAATTACTGGCAGAGATGCACCACAAATAGTATTCTTTTTTTAATGTAATCAAACCAATCTTAATTTATAGAGCACTTTTTCAACATTTAAAACATTTACGAATTTAAAAGGGAAAGAGCAAAAAATATATTTTTTAAAACACATTTTAATGACTGCAGACATGTTAATTATACTATTAATTTGCTGCATTAAGATGAGCTTATGTGACATGTCTTTTATTTTGAAAGGAAGTCATAGGAACCTCTGTCAAAAACTGTAGAATCCTTTTAAAAAACAAACAAACAAACAAAAAACAATCTTTTTTCTTTTTATGTTTTATTTATACTAAATAAAACAGTGGTTCAATAATATTTATCATAATATGAATAATAACATAAATCAGTGTTATAATTTTCTAAAGGGCGAAGTCAGACTTTGTGGCTCATGTTGGGTTGATGTCAGTGAGAAATAAACCCAAATAAGTATGGAAGGTTGCAGACCGCTGGACTAGATCCATGTTTTGTTTTCCTCGTCTGAAGTTCATTCTTCTAAACTGTACGGCTGCACAACTCCAAAATTGCTCGCCATTTCATGTTAGGTTGAGGTTGCGAGGGGCAGTAAGCTTTAGGAAGAAACTGTAAACAGATAGATGTCGGGAAGTGGGGGTGGGCTTACTCTGTGCCAACAGCCCGCCAACAACTTGAAGGTGAATTATTGAAATATACTTCTGCCGCTCTGCAGAAACTATATCCTTGAAAATGAAAAACATTTTTTTTTATTATTATTTTGGCTAAAAATGGCTAAATCATAACTACAAGAACCACTGGGAACATTTTTACAATAGATCAGAGGATGATATGAGAGGGACTTTGACAGAATTTACTATTATTTAATTCTTCACTTATTTATTTCACAAAAAGTCTTGTAAAAAAATCTACACCATGACCCCCGGCTATGTTGTATTCTGTGAGTTGTATTCTAGTTCTCTCACGCTGAACATACCAAGTGGCCTGTGCACCACAGGTTTAGATACTACCAGCTCTGCAGATGAAGGTCAACCTGATCACTTTCACTCTCCGAGACCACATTCGCTAAACGTGACAGAGGAATAAAAAAAAATTGCAGCAAGTGAGTTTTTTAAATTGCTCACAATTAGCTCATTGGCCGTTTGATTAGAGCAAAAAGCTTCCTGAAAGAGGCCGGAGATGTGGGTTTCTGTGACCTGCTGAGATAATTAACACTGGAAAAAATGAGAGAAACTGCCTTCATTACGCAGCGTAAAGGTGTCATTAAGCAGCGTATGTAGTCAGGATGTAAACGACTCAACCTGGAGCTCATGGGGACTGTGGGGAGGCTGTGAAATGGAAGAATTGATTTATAAAGAAGATAGACGAACAAAAGAGCAGAAGGTGGAAAGCAGTTTCTTGTGAAAGAATTCTTGGAATTTAAATTGGGACCAATTCTGCAATAAATTTGACTTTTTTTACTGAAATGTTAATGTTTCAGACAGAAAAAATAACTTGTTCCATGTGGTTTAAGGCTGTGGTACCAAACCCTCGGGCGGCGGACTGGTACCAGTTCATAAGATAGTTGGAACCTAGCTGCAGACAAAAATAAACCTCACAACTTATATTCTTTCAGTTTTATTTGCAATCTTATTCTCAAGGAACTGTTTTTTTCTTTGGTAAAACAATTGGACTTATTCTGGATTCATGTCAGGTGTCAAGTTGTTCAGTGACGTGTCAAAAATCCATCTGCTACTTTTGTAAAGCGGCTGCACCGACCGCTAAATTGAAACCCCCAAGCTAGCAAAGTTACCAGAAAAAAAAAAAACGTATTTGGAAAGTTTCTTTGTGCAGAAAAGATCCATTGAGGAAACAGAAGGAAAGCCTTTGACTTCAAAATAAGAGAAAACTGCATTTAACAGACAAAAACCAAGAGTTTTAACTCTAAATATGAATTTATTGCTATAGTTGTTCCCACACCACAATAAATATTCAAAATATTCTACAATCAATTGTCTAATGTTACGAGGATGCTGCTAATAAAGTTAATCAAATGGTGAATTCATGTTCATAATTATATATATTGCCAACACTTAGCTGGTTAACACAATTCATGTAATATTTAGCGTGAGTTAAGTTTTACACAAATATTAGTGATAAACCGCATAGTTAATTTGTCAATTAGAGAATCAGTTAACTAATTGACATCTTTTTAAGTAGCAAAGTGAAAACGGACTTCCTGAAGGATGGGATAGACATTTTAAGTGTTGTATCTAGAGTGCAACACAATTAAGTTTACCTCCCCTCCACGTAAAGTGTGGACGCAGCATCCATTAAGAGTAGGTTCCATTTATCCGCTGAGTGCTAAGTTAAGGCGTCCTTGAGAGAGAAGCTGAGGCTCCCGTCTGCAAATTATGATACCTGTTTGATGAAACAGTGTCGAGACATCAGCATTCTCAGCATTGACAGCCCACATCATCGTGCGTCTCACTCTTTAACCTTGTTTGCATTAATCAATGCAGAACGTAGGGACAGGAGGGTGTGTTGCATCACTCCACAGGGACTTGGTGTTAAAAAAAAAGGTATAATAAATCTACACAAACACACATGAACGTACCACTTGTTTGAAATTCCACCTGTAGCTTCTCGTTACTCTTTTTTTTTTCTTAGGCAGAATTCAGACATAACACTGTGATGTGTAAAATGAAAATCCTTTATTCATTTGCTGTAATCAGACATCCAGTTGCTGAGATGCAGCACTGCGATAAGCGGCAGCCAAACTCCTGTTTGCTCGCAGCCAAATGGGCCGAGCCTGCTGGCAGCCACGCCGCAGACAGATAATATTCTTGTTATGTACACATTCCCGCTGCGGAAAAGATAAATGTAAGCCCATGTGTTGTAGTTGGAGTAATTATTCACTGGATATTTTTGCTTCTCCGTGAATATCCGTTTTTATCCCAAAGGATTTGGTATTTTTCTCAGAGCAGCCGTGTATGTCCACAGCATGACAAGTGAGGGCGAACACACAATGAGTCATCACCGCCTGCAAAGCCACACAAGGCGATGCTTGCCGACTTCTATCGACCAATTACTCACTGGGTCATCGCCGTGTGAGCAGGCCAACTAAGTTGTCAGCAGTGCCACCGAGCAGGCTGCGCCTTGCTCCGTGCCGGCGATTGGATTGGGATGGGGGAAGCAGGGAGGGTTGGGGAAAGCAAGGAGAGCTGGCCCTCCATTGTGTCAAGCTGACAAACCAATGGGCACCTCTATGACCAGCCTACAAACATCAGGACCCAAGCTCACGCTCTGCAGCAGCAGCCCCTTTGCCAGATCTTTAAAAAAAAAAGGAGTCCGATTCCATTTGTTTTCTGTCTCTGCTCCCCAGAGAATCAAAGGGGAAGACATTTCCAACGGTCCTGCCTGACTGGGTCTGACTCACTTAAGAGGTTCGTTTTCACCTCACTCCCTCCGAGCTTTGTTCACACATCCAGCAGACATGAGGAACAGTTGTGGCTTGGCTTAGCCTCAAGAGCAGGAGGAGCAGGAGAGTGGAAGAGGCAGCGCTGGCTGGCAGGGAGGCAGCTGGAAAAGCAAAAACAGGACTGTACTGAGAGGTGTTTTTAAAGAACCACCTCTTCAAAGGAAGCACTTTTTTAAGACGTAAGAGCATAATATGCTGTTCATGTTTAGCGACTCACTTTGTCCTGCCTACTGTCTCCTGATATCAGTTCCCAAAACCATCACAAGAGCAGATTTCTCACATCTTACAAACTGAATTCCATAATCAAAACCAACCTGGCACAAGATTAGGGTTTGTCAATTTATTGCATTAATCACAATTAATTAATTACAAAACAAAATAGTGCTTTTTTCATGTTAATCTATCAAATTTATTTTAGCATTATGTTTTTCTTAACTCCCCTGAAAATGTCTTGTATATTGCTCCTTATGCTTGTCTTGGTGTCTATACGCAGCTCTGTGACATCATCAATGTGCGACTTTGAAGTTTTTTTTTCTCATAAACTTCATTAAACATTCTTTCAATTTACAAATGTTCACATTGTGCATTTTTTTAACAATAGGCAACAGAAAACACTACAAGTACAGAGAAACCAGCACAGCATCATCAACAAACCTCCGGGTTACAATATATATGTGTAAACTCCAAAAAGTAAAAAAAAAAAATATGCAGTTCTTTTAAAATATTAAATGTTCTTGAAGCATGAGATTTCACATGTGTTCTATTGTTTTATAATATGATTTAAGGTCCAGATAAAATAAATAAATAGGGAATTTTACCATTTACATTTGTGAATATCGAATTTCCCAAAAATAATAAACAACTAAGTAACAAAAATGTAACTTTTGGATAAACCATATGAATCAAAATACAACATGACATCAAAAATATGAATTCTTAAATTCAAATCAAATCAAACGTTATTTATAAAAGAGCGTTTCTCACGCTTGCGCAGCTGAAAGCAGAAACAAAACAGAACCAAGCAAATAAATCAATCAATATTTACACTCAGTTTTGGTATTATAAAGTCTTCAACATCTTCAACTAACACAAACAACCCACAACGCCACTGTTATTTACTATTACATATGAGATGAAGCTCGACAAGTTATTATGAATATTTGGGTTGAGATAGAAAAAAATGCCCCTTGTTGGAATAACAGTAAGGTTGACTCAATAAAGCTAGTTTTTTTTAGTTGTCATGAATTTAAATGAAAATACCTCAAAATGAAGTTTTTTACAGCAATTATTAGGTAAAAAATATTTATGATTGAAATTGATTAATTAGATTAATTAATTGCACACAAAAAAATAATCAGGACGGCACAAAACGAGATAACTCATAACCATTAAAGGCTGATCAGAAATAAGATACTGATACTGTTTAACACTTTTTAACCCTTTAACAGCTCAGACATCACCATGACGCCTAAATAACAAACACCCTTTCCGATTCCGTGACTCTTCAATCATTTATGCAGTCAATGTGAACCAACTGATTCTGATCCAGAGAAAAAAACATTTTTCATATTGATTTGCAATAATTCTGATGTAAAGTGTTGCATCGTTGCTCAAAGCTGCTTTTCTCCACAACAAAGTCAGCTGATTTGTGTCGATTGTGTAAGCAAATGTAAAGTGTTGCATATTGGGACAAGACCGCTTTTCTCTGCTTCAGAATCCACCAAAATTACTTTATTTTGTGTAAACAATTGGAAGGTTTTGAAAGAATGTTAGCATTGGAGCTAAAGCTCAGGTCCTAAAGAGTTAATGTGATCCCAACTCCTTAGTCCAAATATCTTCAAGCTTCACAAACAAAAATTAGTGCAAAAAAACTCAAAAAATCCTTATTCAACAAAGGAAAGTGCAAGCTGTCAGTTTGACAACTTGGACATTTCTTAAAATTATTACATTGGGAAAGAAGACGGCATTTTTTAATAGAAAGTTAGAAAACCTGCGACGGAAAAGTGTTGCTGCTGCAATTCCAAAGCAGCAAAGTTTAGATTGGGGTGAACCTATTGATTAGCAGACTAAGCAATATGTGCCTAAATGTCTGTTAAGAGAAAAGCGAGAATTGCACAAAACAGAATCAAGAAAAACAGTTTTTTTTTTGTTGTAACAAGAAAAATTCTCCAATAAAATAACCGAAGGTCAACCAGCAGAGCACTAGGTTGTTTAGAGATGTAATTCTGGTTACACCTGAGGCACAAGAGCCTTACCATCCAAGGAGGAATAAAATATAAATAAAGTGTGCAGCAAATGTACATGAACAGAAAATAAAGAAGCAATTCTCTGCGCAGCAGTCTTGTCATGTAGCATACTGCATTTACAAATACGTGGTTCTGCGGGGGGCTGTGCACCACGGTGGATCACACGTGAGCACACCATGTTCGAGTGCACTCAAACATTCAAAAGCAGACCTGTGATTGATCATTTGACAGACTCTGTGGAAATTAAAACGGTGTCTGATGTGGCTGACAGCCGTCAGTTGTGAGTGAGGAGGCGCGCTCAACAACCATCTGATGATAGAAAAAAGAAACCTTTGGAAAATTAGTTTTCCTGCGTTTCAGCATCAAACTATTCAAGTGGCATAAAGGACAGAATATGAGAGAGAACAAAGTGATGCACATGAGACACGATTTCAGTGATTACTTCAAATAAAAACGAGTCATTCCTCTCAACAATTTAGAACGCATTCAGACTTTAACAACTGACAAAAAACAGCATTTAACATAGTGTAACGTCAGTTTTTTTATGGTTAGTTCACATGTTTTGTATCTTGAGTTGTAACATATCATATGTTTTACAATTTGAAAATTTTGCCTAAGTCGGACTTATTGGGGGGGGCAAAGTCAATTTTTAGAAGATTAGCTGACATGAAAGATCCACTTTAATCATCTTTTGATTGTTTTTTTATTTTTTTATTTATTATGAATATGCCATTTTTAGCCCCCCCCCCAAAAAAAACTTTTTTGTTTTCTAGGACAGTGTGGCAGCAGTTTATCAGAAATTTGCCTTTGGGTTGTACCAATGGCACAGTCTCCACACATTCCTGATAGTCCATGTAATCCTGTATTTAGAAAATGATGCTAAATAATTTTAAAGAATATCTGGATGGCCAAATTTGACTTGTTACCACTAATTCTACTAATCTTTGGCTGTGGTGTGTCTCATTCTTTGGGCTCACCAGCGCCCTCTGCCTTGAGGCAAGTGGACTGCAGCCTCACCTAGTGTATTTCTGAAGCGCATTTTGAGTAGCAAAAAAGACTAAATGAGTCATAAAATGCCACCAATGTAATCAGACAGACGGAGAGAAATAGACAAATTAGGTAATTAAAGATAAAGCATATTTTATGATTATAGAAAGATGATGCCTCAACCACGGATTTCTAGTGTATTTGATCAGGAAATTCATAAATTTGCTACTTATTTTTACCAAAGTAACATTGAAAACCCCCAACAAAAAATAATGAAATTGATTTTATTTCTTAATAATAAAAAAGTATAATCATCTTATTTAATTTATGTATTTTTTAAGATGTATTTTGCGGGTGAGTTGCAGCCTCACCTGCAGAAATAATGAAATCAGGTTTTTAATTTGGACTTAAGCTCTGATATTCATTTAGAGAATGCAGATTTCAACTTCACCATTGAATTTAAGATGTGCATCACCTCTGGGCTGCCACACAACTGTTAACTCGACACATGCTGCATACAGCCAGTGAGATTTGCTGGAGGCTGAAGAGTTGTTTATCTGTGATTTTTTATTAGACTCGTGTCCAAGACATCAATAGTAACATCAATATTTGTCATATGTTAGCCCAGCATGTGATAATACCAGGAAATACCAAAACACGTTTGCAACGTTTAATCTGCTGCACTTGTGTGCCTCTAAATCACTTGTAGGATTATAAACACATTTTATTAAAGCAGCACTAAAATAAAGAGCTGTCTAAGAGGTGAATTTTTCCGTTTGGAATACAAAGCAGTGACCTGGTTCTCTCTGAGCTATCTTCAGTGGTGTGGTATTTGACACCTCTGTATGCTTGCATTGCAGCAGGTGGTGGCACACAACACTCCATCACATCTTAGCCCCCTGTGCATTGAGGTGCAACATGCAGCCTGCGTCGGTCTAAAAATGTGAGCATTTGTTTGTTCCGCTGTGGTTTTGAATATATCTTAGCTTTTCCCTTTGGGAATATTGTGTGAATTTTAAATTTATCTTCACCACAAACAATTGTTGCTGGTTGTTGTTAATGTGTACTCCTGGAAAAAAAAAAAAAAAAAAACTCAGAAACTAAACAGCCAAATTCGCATTGGCTTCTTTAAAGCCTCTGACAAACAGGTCAGATTTTCGATGAATAAATGTCCTGAAAGAAATCTAATCTTTTCAATAATCAACTCAAACTGAACGGACATTGTGCCTGAATTTGGTTATAATCCCTTTTATGAAATGAATAAAATAATTTGAAAAAACATTTTCAGAGTTACGCCACACTGGGCTGTGAAAAGCTCATAATGGTGCAAACAGTTCCCAGAATCAAGTTCAGATCCTTTATATGTGCTAAATTGGAAATTTTAAGTGACTGGAATTTTCTTATGATTAAAAACGACATAAAAATACTGGTGCTGTTAATTGATAAGAACAAAAATATCAGATTAATCACACCTTTGGATTGTGATTAATCAAGTCTAATCACAAATTATAGGTACATATGCTGCATTTGAAAAAAAAAAAAAAAAACAAAAAAAAAAAACAGGCCAGATAGAACATTTTACGTTCATTTTTATTGTTTGAATTTTTTTTTACTTTTTAAACTATTGACATCACAGAAGTGTACATTTTAAGCACAAAACACATCAACAGTAAGAAAAGCAGAACTGTAAAGACTTTTATGTCTGCAGTTTTACTCAAGGAAAGATGTTGACAGTCATAAAAAAAACAAAAACAAAAAGAAAACATTGTGTTTCTGCACTTTAAATGATCTGGGTGAATCCTCAAATCTAATTTTCTTGCTGGGTGTTGATGCCCACCTAAAGAATAAGTTCTGGTCAATTATCCCAAATGTTCTTTTTCTGCACAGGCTTCATGGAAACAAACTTTCCTTCATCATCTGGACAAAAACAAGCAGTAAGAGGTGAACGTTCTCTCTAAACTGATGCTTTACCCAGAATAAAGTACTAAAATCTATTAAGGATTTATTTATTGTAAGTGACCATGTTACAGTGAGTTAGTGTCCGCCAAAGACATTTTCAGAAATTAACGCACAGAAGATATTCGTTTCTGACATTATTTTTCTGCTTTAATAAATATTAACACGTTCATTTCTTTAAAAATGTATCTTATGCAATAACTAAAAATTACTTTACTTTTACAGAACCTCTTTGGGTGTCTCAAACTACTATCAAAAAGGACATGTTGGATGATTTTTTGTATGATAATCGAAGTAAAAAAAAATCCCCCAAAACTAAGTTGTGACCAAGAATAAATACAATAAGGACATTTTAATACAGGTGCATTTAAAAAAAATCATTTGACATGATGTACGTCACATAAATGCAATACGTCTCTAAACCTTTATGCCCTTTTTTTAAGTTTTCACTTAAAAATAATTTAAATAAAATCTTTTTCAATTTAAATGAATCATTTTGTCTTGATTCATCAAAGCAAAGGGTCAAAACTTCATGAATAAACGTTGATCATTTTCATGACATTGACATATTTGTTTCCTGAAATACCTGCACGAGGATTGAACCATTCCTCTGTCTACCTGAGGGGGCGGTCATTTGCTAACAAGTGTGCAATCTGCCAAAAGAGTCAGAGAATGAAGCAACATTTCACAAAGATTTATGAAAAGTGCTTGAAGTTATATTAAGTTGAAAGAGTTTTTGAAAAGAACCCACATTTCTAAACTTAATTTCATGTTTTGTTGAACATGTTGTCCTCTAAAAGAGTGTATAATAAACTTCCTAAACTAGTCAAACTGTGACAGGGCTTATAAGGGCTCCATTTGGACTTTTTCTTTGTTGAAAGAAGTCATTAAAGAAACTTGAATAAGCTTAATAAATATAAATAAATGTATTGTTATTATTATTTTTTAAATTAAACTTTATAATTTTTTTCCCCATCAGCCTGGTTCTTAAACTTAAAAATAAACATTTCAAACACATACTGAATTTTTTTTAACCACAGGTTATGCAATGTTCAGCTATGAGTTAAGTAACTAAGTAAATATAAAAAAAGACAAACTCAGGTTTCTCCTCAACGTTTTTATGGTCACCTAAGGAAAATATCCAAAACTGTTTTGAGAAAAAAATAAATCATTAGTTGGCTAAACTTGATCCCAGACTTCATGGGTGGTCTGTGTAATATTTGTGAAAGTTTTTTTGTAATTAAAAAATATGTTTGTGTTAATCTTCTTTTATAATCTGATGAAAAACATCAGGGGTGGGAAGCCCCGCTGTTTTTCCTTTCTCCTTTTCATTTACTTTTTTTTTTTTCTGCTGGTCGTTTCAGAAGAAAACTGTAGATTGTTGTTTGATGTTTCTTTACTCTTTAACATCTAAACTCAATTTCAGTGTTCACATTCAATTTCAATATTTTTTTCCCAATTTAGCTATTCAGTGTTTTAAATAATTATCACAATTCCAGAAATTAATCAAAAGTGGAGAAAAGGAGCTTTGCATCATTATGCAACACTTTGATCCACTGTAATGAGTGAAACGTTGGATCACTTGACAAAATGCTCTATAAATTGTTATATTTAAAAATATTAGTTTTTTAATCAAATTAATTTTCAATATTTTAATTTAATGAAAACTAATCATTTTAAATGGAACACATCAGAGAACTTTTGTTCCACTTTTACGGTGTACATTTCATATCGGTGCAACAATGTTTTTCTTCCCAATCACATTGACTGTGTGAACAATTGAAGAATGACAGAATGTTTAAAGTTTTAAGTGTCACTATTGATTTCCAAGAGGCTTAAATTCTGCTGCATTTCTTCAAACAAAGAAATTGCATTAGGATTCTCTTTAGCATCATGTTCATGTTTGCATTTTGTTGCATCGTTTTTGCAAATGTAAATCGTTTTCTGAGCATTAACCTGCGTTTGGGACGGAAAAACTTTAATTTATCTGCAAGGATGACTCATCAACTGCATTAAAGGACCAGAGTTTGTCACTGTTCTGACCTGGATTGTTGGGTAAAAGTAAAAAGTTAAAAAGGGTAATATTTAGGAGTAGACACAAGTTTCAGTTACAGATTATGCGTCCTTCAGGTTTATATTTTTTCTTATTGAAATCAATGTCAAGGATTTTGAAACATTTTCTCTTTTCCATTTTCAGTTCCACTCAAGGACAGAATCATGTCAGAATTCAAGAAGAAGGTAGCAACAACAACAACAACAAGAGCAAATAGTATTGCCCAACACTTGTTAGATTAGTCACATAAGGAAAAAGGAGGAAATTGACATTTTAAAAACCATTTTAGAGTAAAGTAAAAATGTTTATTAAACCATTTTTAATCTTGATGACCCACAGAGTCAAATTTGGTCATTTTTCAAAATTAATATATATTTTTACTGTTTCATTTTATTTATTTATTGTTCATCCAATGTTAATTGCTGCTACCCAAAAATAAACAAACAAAAGAATGGTCAAATTAACTTTAAAAGCCCAGAAGTAAATATTTCTCGGGTTCCTTAGGGTTAAAATTACTTTTAGGTTCACTTTTTAAATGCTAGATTTTACCAAATGGTTAAAGTTTCAGCTTTCTCATGACGCCGGGTTCACGCCGCACGCAAAAGCGCTGTGGAAGTGCCGCGGAAGCAACACTTCCCTGTATGGTGTGAGCCCAGCATAAAGCCTGAAATGTTGTTTTTCGTCAGCATTAAGCTTCCTCACTTTTTACCCTAGAACTGCATCAGTATTAATATTATTTATGTGGTGCCGTCCTGTTAAAAGACTAAACAGACCACTTACTGGTCCCCTGTCTCACTTTTGTCAGACAACAGAATGACATTGAAAGTGCATTTTGTTTCTCTTCTTTTCAAGTTTTTTCTTAGAAAAACAAAATCAATTTTTTATGTAATTTACTACTTTGGCTTGAGAAAATATTACTGAAAAATCCTTCATGTTGTT
>NC_050514.1:29204983-29215936 GCF_002922805.2 Oryzias melastigma | reverse complement strand
CTAACTGACGCTTTCGTAAAGTCCCCAATGGAAATGTAAACACCACGACAAACGCTAAACCTCTCAATGTCTTTGAATTACTGACTATTAAAAAAGAAAAAAAGGTTTGGCATAATTCTGTCAGTTTAAAAAAAAAAATGAAAGATCCAAAACCAAAAGTGCAGCTTTGTGTAAAAAGATGCTGTGTCCTCATTTGTACTGCAGCGGCCCTCCTCGAGAGATGCTTGTTCAGCAAGCAGACAAAGCAGCAAGTGGAGTGCAACATGCAGACACGCAGACAAGGTGTAATCCACAGATAAATACTGACAAGGAGCTGGCAAACAGAAGGCCTGCATGAGTAAAAGAAAGCTGCCCCTAGAGTGCAAATTATACTGTGTCAACTTTTTTTTTTTCTCTCCAGGAAACAAAAGGAATCAAAGGGAAGCAGGCACACAACACGTTTACAGCATCAAGGAAATTATTATTAGTTTTAGGGGTGTTGCGGATCACAAAACTCACGGTTCGGATCGTGTCACGGTTTTAGGGTCATGGTTCGGATCACTTTTCGGATCAGTAAAAAGTTAAAAAAAAAAACAACAAAAAAAACACCACCAACAACAACAACAACAACAACATGAAAGCTAAATTAATTTTTGGAAACGTTTCAAATCATATATTCAAAATGAATATAAAGTACTTCCCTTACACAAAAGTTCAAAACTTTTGCTCACTGAGGCCTATTTATTAAAACAAAAAATCTTTAAAGTTTGAACACAAGCAAAATGCTAAAACTTGTAGTTTCTGAATACATACAAATCTACAAAAACAGAGAAAAGAATGCTTAAAAATAGTTTTGAAAATACCAAATCTATCTGGTGTTCACTTGAAATACAAATGTTCTGATCCCACTCGCCAAATGGGGACATTTAAATATTTAAAATAATAATAATTATCTGTAAAACGTGGCACTGTTGCACCCGCTTTTCCTGGTGATCTTTTTGGCTTGCCATAAAATCATGTCCATTACGGATGTATTCTTTGAATCCAGAAATTGAAACGTGTACTGATGCTTTTATTCAGGTCTTAACATTAAATAAACCTGATATCTATCCATCCGCGTCAAGTTGAGTAAAGTTTGTGACGGAAGCTGCAGGGTTTTTCCTGGCTTAAAATAAGGTGGTGGTGTCTCGTGGGGACTTCAGATTTGTATACCTTAACAAGTTTATTTTATTATTATTATTATGTAACTTTATTGAACATTCTTTCAATTTACATATTTTACTATAGATCACCTCATTATAAAACAGAAATGTAACTAACAAGCCTAATTTTGATACACAATAAAACAACAAATTATTCTAGTTTGAAGCTCCATACAAAAGCTTCAGAAGAAACCCTCAAATTCATGGCCCCGCCCCCTTGTCCGTTTACGAGCACTCTCTCCTTTCCGCGCGGCAATAGACAGACTGTCTCCTTTTTTCTTTTTTCACGGAGGTTCTCCTCTAAATCAGGTGTTTAAACTCCTGATTTTAAAGCGTGTCTTCTCTCCCTTAAACTCTGTGGGTCTGACGGTAACAAACAGCTGTGGAAGAATAGTCCAGTCGGACCGAACCATTTTCAATTAAGAGGAAGGGGGGTCCACAGACGATGTTTCCAAAACAAAATATATAATTATTGTTACCTTGACATTAAAATCAAAATATTTGCGATTATATATTGGTTATTGGTTTACTGAAATTATTTTTTCTGTTGTATCATTTTGTCATCATTCGGGTCTCCGTGGACTCTCTCTCAGTCTGGGCTCCTAGAATCAGCCACATCCCCCCTTTTCCAGGAGCTGGTGGCGGCCGACACCAAATTCTCTATGCAGGAAAAGCTCTGAAAGCTCCGCCCACACGCAGCGGGAGATTCAGGAACAGACTTTAAGAAATAACCGTGAAGCTGTTACTTCAGCGCTGGTCAAAACAAAGAGGATTTACAGGAATTTGACAGAATTTCATTGATGTGAACGGACAATGATTAAAATTATGAGAGCCCAAGGTGTGTGCGCTCGCTGGGGGTGGGGGTCGGAGTGGTCCGCGGTACACACGTGTCCGAACCGTGTCCCGAACCGTGGCTTCTGATCCGTACGGACCACGGATAATCCGTGATCCGCAACACCCCTAGTTTCTTTAAAGTACATGAAGTGTTTTTTTTTTTTTTCAGAATATGAAAACATACCAATTCCTGTATACATTAGGCCAGACCGATTAGTATCAATTGTTGGTCCCCAGTTGGCTGTAGGTCCATAGAATAATGGAACAGACCAGTTAAGGTGGATCTACTGTCGCCACACAATGAAATCCATTGATTTGCCGAAAGGCATTATGACAAAAGCAAGCGTCCGGTCAGGGCTTTTGCCGACTTTAGATCCAAGACGAAAGTTTTGTCATCATTTCGGCTGTATTCTTCTTGTCCTGCCACAATCTTCTTGCAAAGAATATTAAATTCCCCCCTTATTCGCGGAGATTAGGTACCGGAGACACTCCGTATCCATCGCACGGCTATGACGTACAGCTACATCATCAGTCTACACCCTGCATCCGCTTTAATGGTCCAACACTACTTGAATTGCCCGGACCATTCTAAACCAGCCAGAAGTGGTCCGGTCTGGACGGCTGAGTGGAAATGAGGCTTTAGCGACACCAACAGCCCGGAACTTCCAGATGGGTACTACACAGATTCTACACTCAGATCTTGTTCTATTCTTGTTTTTACTTGTACCTTTTCACTTTATTTCAGTATATCTCTGTAATTTTATTGGAAAAACCAACAGACAGCATTTGAAAATCTGATTAAAAATGAATAAACTTTATTTTGCCTCTTATTTTCCAAAAACAGCAGGTGAGTGCAGTTAAGTTAAATTTGAATATCTTTGTGGAGCTACCTAAATATACCCTAAACTTGTGATTAGAAATGGTATACTTTTTTATTAAACAGACAGTATATAAAAAGAACTAGACAGATCCCCCCCCTCCCCTTATTCCAGATAGGAAGTACTAGGTCCCAGAAAAATAAAGGGCTATAACTCAGTCATTCTGTTTGTCAGAAAAAACATTCTTGCTCTGGTGTCTCTTTTTAACATCTTCTTGCTAAACCTATTTTTCTTTTTATTAAAAATGTTCTTTTATTGCAAGTTCATTGTCATTGTGATGAAGAGGCTGAGACATTTGGATCCAAGTGCAACTGATTTAATGAACAAGGGCAAGACATAAGCGTGGTCAGCGTCCAACTGAACTTAGGCCTTCTTGCTGTGAGGCAAGAGCGCTAACCATTACGGAACCATGCAGCCCCCGTTTATTGCAAGTTATAAACTGGCCGATCAGATGCCTCAATAAGAGCATGTGGTCCCCTCTGACCCCATCTCAAACGTTCAAAATGTTCGATTGAGAGACTCTCCCGAACCTGCTTTCAGTGAAAGGGGTGTGTGGCTCACTCCTGATTAGTGGTTGCCATAGAAATGGTGACTCAGACTGACTCGGACCAATCCCTACTTACTATCATTGTTTGGTTCCAACATGGCGACTTCCAAATCATGGAAAAATGAACTTCATTTTGTTGGAACCAGAGGTAAGGCCTTTTCTATGGATGATGTCACACGCCTGGTTTATCCAACTCTATTTATGTCAATGTGGTTGAAAAAGTAACACAGAGTTTTAATAAAAGAAAAACAAAGAAATAAACATTAAAAAATAATAATTATAATAATAATAATAATTAACCCCAGGCTATAGGTATAACAGTTTTTGGAGGAAAATCCTAAGTTTTACAACAGGAGTCAAGAGGAAACTGTTTCCTTTTGAAACCTGTCCCCAGTGGTCTTTTGAGAAACATTTGGTGCTTCCTGGTTGGGGAAATTTGACAACATGTGTCCGAATTCCCCCTCTTATCCCTTAAAAAACAATACAGTGTGGGACTATATAGTGTGCTGGATTTTAAAGGTAATTTGGACTCGATACTGACTACTTTTCTAACAACCGGATATGACGTCATTGATTTCACGAAGTGAAAATCATATAAAAATGAACATTTCAAAGTGTTCATTTATGCCTCAACTGTGTTCTGATGGTAAAATGTGGATGGTTTATTCAAATATTGCATTTAAACATGTTTTTTTGTTCGAAATTGTTCGACCGCAATGCATTGTGGTCTATATCTGCTAATCTAGACCATCGATGTACGCTAGTTTTTCGGCAAAGACTTCTGGGAAATTCCAAATGCTCTTGATTTGTAATTAGTAGATTCGGACAGCACTAGAAAATGGCGAACGCACTAGTGCACTATGTAGTGATTAGGGGGGGAACTTGGATCCAACAATTGTAATACTTGTTATTTTGAACTTACCCGTTACATCAAACCTCACATGTTCATCTTTTATTTCAGCTGTTCTTTCATTTAATCATTTTAGGGAACTCTTCAGGAACTGAATATGTTGAAAAACAATGGAAATAAGAATGAAGATTCATATGGAAGTGTTGGCGTTAGAACATCAATTCTTGAAATTTCTTTTGCGACAAATCAAATGTCATTAGTATCCAGCCAATCAGTTTGTGAGTTAAACGTGTAGGGTTGAGACTCTGTGGACTCTGGTCAGGAGCGGGTCATGTCCTGGGTGAGTGGTGCCGTTCCTAACTGAAGCCGGAAATGAGGGTTGTTAAAGAAGGAAAGCTGCAGAATTGTAGGCTGGAATCTGTCAGACTTTCAGGACAGCGATCAGGTTAATGTATTTCAGGCAATAATGAATTAATAAAGCGTCATTATTCACTGCAGCTCCGTCTGTTCTCTCTCCATCTCTGAACACAAAAAGCAACATTTTTTCCCCCAACATGGCTGCCGATTTCATTCTGCACCAGCTGCAACTCTGACTGGATAAGCTAATCAGCTGCCGCCTTAGGGATTACATTCCTTATCATATCTCTGCCACCAGTCAGGTTAAGCATGTTGCCATGTCTTAACTCTTCTTAATAAAGCTACATTTTTAATCAAGATTTGCGTAAAGCCACCCACTCAGTTAATTGGTTTTTATTATATTAGAAAGGATTGCATGGCGGCCAACTTAGAAGGACTGGATTGAATTGAAGTGCATGCAGCAATGCTGATTCACTCAGAGTCTCCACAACTCTAATTTGCTCCATCACTGCAAATCACTGGGTAAACGCTTTAATGCAAGACTGGTAAGTGTGACGGGAATACAGACAGCTTGGCTTTTCGTGAATGTCATTCCTGGGGTCAAGCAGAGATTGTGTAAATGTATCTTATCAGGCCCACTTCTACTGAAAGCATGCAGGAGCCATACACATAAACACAGCACAAAACAATTAAAATCAATCTTAAAAGTAAAGTTGACTTGGAAAATCCTGTCTTTTATTGACAAAAAAGGCTTATATTTCAACAATTTGGAAAAAAGTACATCCTTACTCATAATAATTTGATATGTTAAGTGTTAAAAGACAATGAAAAGAGGGAACTTTTGGTTAAGTTAGTCCTGTAGATAACAGGAAACTACATTACTGCTCTTTCCATGTTTAAACCACTTGAGTTCCTTGATTATTGCGACCAATTGGGAATTGAAACTTCTAACTTTCTTTGTATATATTTATTTTACTTTAATAAACTGTGTAAAACGATCAATCCGTAATAAGTATTTCATGCTTTTTGGCAATTTGCAAAGGTCAATGTGAAATTTTATCCAATATAGATGTACATTTTCCTTTTTTTTCCAAAAGTGGCTTAAAGGCGAGTACGGGCTTTTTGCAGGTGAAAAATAGGCAATTCTCTATGGTGGCCCGCACAAAATATCACAGCCAAAGACACTTGGTGAGCCCATTGAGAGAACATTTCCATGCACATTTTTTTCTACGGACATACTGGTTGTAACAAACATTATACAGCACTTGAGGGTAACTAAGGGTAAAATAGGTGAGATACAGGGATGTGTGTATGGTACAGCAGGGGAGAAAATACACACATTTAATGAGGTTAATAGACTTTTTCATTGTTCAAAATAAAAATCTAATATTTTTTAAACATGTCTATTCTTTAATTACTTTTTTCAGTTCAACATTTCTTAGATTTAAAAAAGTAGGGATTTTACTAGTTTCTTGTTAAAATACACAGGTATTTTGCTGGTGAGGCAGCAGTGGTCCGTGTCGCCGCACACTAGGGCTGGGAATCACTGGGTACCTCACGATACGATACGATACGCGATACCTGGCTCACGATATCGATAATATCGCGATACTGCGAAAATTGGTAAAAATCCTCTCTAATAACTACCATTATATAGAACATGTTTTGGGGGGAAATATATCCCCATTTATCTTTTTTACCTTAAACACAATCATACTAAACAACTTTTCTTATTTTGTGCAACAAATTATAGACACTTTTGTGCAACATTGTTGAAATCAGTAAAACTATGTCTTTGACAAACATTGACAACAACTGAATTGGAATTATCTGTCAGATTCAATGTTAACAATAGTAAACAAAAAAAAAAAAACAATAGTAAACATGATCAGCAGTCACACTACTTAGTGCAGAATTGTTGTAAACAGAACAACAATTAAATAAGTCAAGTGGTGACAGCTATCTACCTCCAAAAGAACGTCACACCAAAGGATGATGAATATAATGTTTTACAGCCTCTCTCAAAATTGACCTAATTTTTTGTGCACTTTTCTCTCACTTGAAAAGGGCTGAGCATCCAAAAATAAAGGCTGATTTACTCAGACTGTTACTTGAGATTATTTTTCCAATTTTTATCATTTTTCCATTTGGTCAGTCAGCAGTCAATAGGTAAAAACCTTAAAACACACATAATAATGGCAATAAATATAATTTTAAGTGCTTCAATTAATTAGCATTCTCCCTAATTTTACAGTGAATTCATGTACTTTAGTTTAATTACATTTAAATTTAAGTTCATACATCAAATCCTGCTTTTTTATTTAAGAATTACTTTAAAATTAACATTAGCAACAAGTAATTACATTGTTTGAAAACGTCACATTATAAATTTATCAAAGTTACACCGTACAGCAGCAGGTTAAACATTGAAGTGCATGAAAGCGAAAATTCCGACGCTCCTTGAAGCATACACAGACAACTGCGTAGCACGCGCTCAGTTCCCATAGCAAACAGAAAGTAAGAGATCGCTGACATTCTAGCGCTCAGACAAAGTCACTTCTTACCGGCTGGATCTCCTACAGATGGAGGATAAATGCTGACAGGTAGGCATGCTTCACACACGCGCTACAGAGCCTGTATCTCACCGGTGCTTCTCCCGAATGAGCGCGTGCATCGCTATTAAAAGTCTGACGCAGCGTGCGCCCATAGTTTCGACGCGCGACTCAGACGCTCAGCGCTACAGCCTCTTTAAATGAAAATATAATATCGATACTTGGTGAGAACCCATCGAGAATCGATCGCAGGACTAAATATCGCGATATATCGCAATATCGATATTTTGGCACACCCCTACCGCACACTGACTGGAGCTGCAGCTGACGCATGCACTGTACCATTTTGGTCTTTCTATCATCATGAAAGACAGTTTCGTTTTAATTACTTAATATTTATATTCCTCAAAATCTGCCTTATTATATTAGTGCTAGTTTTTGACTCATTTAGTCTTTTATCCGCTAAAAATGCGCTTTAGAATAGACTTGGTGGGGTAGACATTGCGCCTGCCGTCACTATCAGTGATCTTCATGAAGACAGAGACTTTTAAAACAGAAGAAAGAAAAGGAGGACTTCTACAAGCAGGTTATTCATGTTTCTTTAGAAGGAGCAGTAAAACAAGTTCAGTTATAAGTGAAAGCAAGTAAATAATAACAATTTTGGTAACTTTTTTTCTGTAGCACTTTGAAATTGGAAGAAAAATGTTGAAAGGAAATCTTAAACAACATACTTTAACTGTTGTCAATCAAATGGTGAATAAGCCAATCTTTAGGGTTCATATGTTTGTAAATCTGACCGACAGTGCATCACCAGCCGTGAACCTCACCACACGTCACTGGTTTATACATTGTTTTTTTTTTCAGCTCCACAACACTTGCATGCTGGACAAGGAATCCATTTGTGATGTCCACGTGATAAGTGCACGCTCCATGCTTGCAGCAAGTCTTTAAGAAGTGTGGAAATAAGAGAATTTAAGTGTAGTTTGTATGGACATCTTATGGACACTTAAGCATTCCCTGCACACTTATTTACGTCTGTCAGGATGGCCGCACAAGCCTGAACTCCTGAACTCCTCTTAGGATTTGGCACCTCTTCTCTAAAGGCCTCTACAGGCCCAGACAACTGTACGGTTCAAGGCCGTGTAGGTGACTAAAGACTCAAACATGTCTACCACAGAACATCTATCCAGATGTTAAAATCCTACAGCTTTACATTTGTACTGAAAAATGAAGGTACTGAGAATCTTCCTCGTCTTTCAGTGGCCCTTTAGGGGTCACCACGGCGATTCATCTGTCTCCATCCCATCTTCTCCTCTGCATCCTTCTCACTAACACCAACCTCCCTCATGACCTTCTTTCCCACATCCACAAACTTCGGCATCCTTTTACCAACAAAATCACTAACTTCTTCCAAAAATGTCCAAACCATCCCAATCTGCTTCCCTGGATTTATCTCTAAAACATTGAACCTGAGCTGTTCCTCTGATGGATTCATTCTTAATCCTTTTCATCTTGGTCACTCCGTAAGAACCTCCTGTGAAAATTGCAGATTTCTTTGGAGGCAGTACTATTAGGTTTTGCCGAAGAATGTTTTAGGATTTAAAGAAAAATAAATACCCATTTATTTTTCCGTTTCTATGTGTTCATAGATGTTTTGATTGAACCATTTCTCTGAATGGTGATAGATAAACTAAAACAATTACCATGTAGCCCTTCTTAAGTCATTTTTAATGGTTAGACAGCAAAGTAGCACCATACCTACGTAAAAAAAGCATTGCAATCAGTCAGCATTGATATATTTTCACCAAGACAGAATACACCCGAGCTTGGGAGGTCTAAAGCTGCCTTGCTGAGGTAATTTGAAGAACCTTGAAGTGGCAGGTGAGTCTGACCTCATCTGACAGCTCTCAGGAAATGAAGGCTCTGCCCTTGTGCCACCTGTGACTGATCACCTCTTTCTTCTTATTTCTCACAAACCTCTCAATGTCCTTCAAAGAATGAGTTTTTTTTCTTCCACTAAACATCTGCTATGAAAACACCGATGAAAACACTGACTATGTCAGTATATTTTCACCAAGGTAACAAGTTATAAGGTGTTTGCAAGTTGGAAAAGTCAGCTTCTTTTGACTGCAGAAGTGAGAGCATCTCCAAAACACCAAGTCAAAGCTGGACTGATGCATATACAGATTGGTACAAAAAAAAAATCTTTACTGTAGTTTGAACTAAAGGATATTCTTTACATTTTGAAAAAAATAAAAAATTGTATTCAGAATTTGTAGAAATGACCACAAGTTGATGGTGAAGCTGTGCTAAATGAGTTGTTTTTCTCTCATCAAGTAGAGATGTTCACAAGATGAGCTGAGCTGTGTCATAAAGCCATTATATTATCCGGTGGAAAGGACACGAAGAGCCCTGTGTCATCAGCATAGAAAAGAGACAAAGACATGTAGAAGTTAATGATATATCACAGCTGTATTACGGGCTGAGAAGAGAAACATGTCTTATAAATATAGAAATCTGCACAACCCAGAAGACACCACATCATTGTTTTTGCTAATTTTTTCATGCATATCTGAGGGGATCACAGTCCCGCACACATCAGTACCTGGTGAAATTGTCTGTAAATAACCATGATCGACTTTATGCTGGTCGGCGACGCAGTCACCATTTTCTCGTTAACGTTTGCAAACCAGCCATGATGAAGTTGAACAGGCCTCTTCCCATCCAGACTCACCTGCCAGGATGAAGGCGACTCTTGCTCGGTACCAAGACAACAGGATGTAGATGACATGGAAATAGTCAACTGCACCAGCAGGAAATTAGGAAACACACTTGCACCACCTGCGCCATGCTCCATATGCCTGTGGCAAGATAGGGGCCATACAGCGCTGTCAAGGGCTCTTTAGCTGTAGGCATGATGACGGCCCACATTTACATGGAGAGAAAAGACAACAGAAGACAGTCAGCCAGCTTCAGAACGCAGTAGGACAGGTTCTGACTCTGTAAATTGTACAACTCAAACTTTCACCAACAGAATTTATTTCTGTTTTTCATAAACTAAATGCTCATGAAAAAGAACAACTAGATAAACAAACTCCATGTTTTGCTTGTGAAATGCGCAAAAAAATGGCTTTATCTCCTACACTATAAAAAAAAACAACCTATTGAAATCATTCAAAAAAATATTAAAAATAAATCGATGCAACTATTTGGACCTAATTGAATCCAGCTATTTTGTTTCAAATTCTTAAATGAAGAATGCCATAGCCCAACTGCTGAAAAAAAGCTGTATTTGAGTGGACAAAAAGTAAATATTATCCAAATTTTATGTGCAAAAAATTCATTTTCAGTGAAAAAATAGCATATTTTGTAAAAGTTATTCATTCTCAATTCTTAAAAAAAAACAAAGGGTTAAATTGTTTTAAACTTTAGTTAGGTTTTTTAATTAGATATATATGACACACATTAATATTGCCCCATCTTCAAAAACATAAAAAATGCTGTGACCTTATCTAAAGAAATTCAATGTTTGTAAGTAAAAATGTTGTGTTCATGTTGTTAAATCTGTAGGCTATTTCTTCATTTATTTACTCTGGTTACTAAGTTGTCATTTTTTGTTCTAAAAGTCAGAATATTTGGTCAAATTTTACTTTTTTTAATAAGAATTGTAGCCCCGAGAGAAAAAAAAAGAGAGTTAATTAATTTAACCTCTTAAGTAATCAATATTAGTATTAATATTAATACTATTGATTTT
>NC_050514.1:29193882-29204294 GCF_002922805.2 Oryzias melastigma | reverse complement strand
GATATTTTCAGCGTCCTCCTACTGGTTTAAAAAATTCACGGGGAGTCCTCACATCGGTAGGAAAAAGAAAATCATTAATATGGAACATATTGCAATTCAGGAGAAGTAATGTGTCACTTGTTGTGTTTCTATTGTGGATTTTTTTTTTTTATGTCAAAGAAGCAGCTGGTGACAAACAAGTCGGAAAGGTGATTCATGGAAAACGCCATCTGCCCTGTTGTGTTTCAGTCAGACAGTAAGTCTGTTATTTCTGAAAGTAGCACTAAACATGACAGATCCTTCAGTGCTGTTAGTTCCCTACCACCTCCTCCTTTAAACCATGCTGATGACTGATCGGACAACAAATCGAAAAAAATAGCTGTTTAAACCAAAGCTGATCCTGGAATATAAAAAACCAGAAGGATAGATCAGGGATGAAGAAAAAAAAAACTTCTGCACGTTTTTTCATGGTTTAGGCAGCTGGGATTAGGACTCTACGACCAATGTGAACTCAATTTCACTAACTCCTGATCCAATATGAATTAATTTACTATCACACAATTTTGAATTTAGAAAAACCCCAATATATTCATACACTGCTCTTTTAGTGAGTTTATTAGACCAAGATGTGTTTTTTTGTGTTAACATGCATTATTCTTTCTACTACTTTTATTATCTCATAAAATGTGTGTTTCATTTAGCTAAGAAAGCCATTTTTTCAGTGTAAACTTCTCGCCTTTTTTTGTTAAACAAAACATACACAAGCATTATTCACGTTTGTCACAAATAAGTAAATAATTTAAGGAATTTTCCAACATTTTTAGGGATAAATGGCAGAAATTTCTTCTTTCATGGAATATCCATTCTAAACATCATACTAGAACACACTGAAAGTAAGAAAAGGAAATCTTTGATGTTTTATTAACAGGAGGGCCACACAGAGTGACTCTCACCTTAGAAGTAGCCTGAAATCTGTCCCGGATGGGAAACCACATCAGCAGTGTGAAAATCTCCTCCTCCTTCAGTTCTAAAGGTGAAAGAACAAAGATCATCCAGTAGATCTTCAGAATTGTGAAACACCTCTAAAGGAAAAAAGAAAATAGTGGGGTTCATATTATCATTTATGGAAAAAAAACAGACAACAGACACACTAGCTACTTTGTAAGAATACTGAAGCTAAATTGCTGCTAATTTTCTGCACAAAAAATGCCTAATTCATGTACTGTAATTTGATCCACAGCCCAACTTCACACAGCGGAAGAAAATTCAAATGTGCTACGGTTTCTATGCAATTGCACCACCAATATTAGGACAGAATTTTGAATATTTTATTGTCTGCTTTATAGCACATAGCTGTTTAACCTTTTAACACCGGCGATGTTGCCGACAATACCTAAATTATACCTGACTTTGCCATAGTGTAGCTCTTTGACATTCCCATTCACATTTTGACGCATGGGTAAAGAGTAACCAAAAAATAAATCAACTTTTTTTGGGTGTTGACCTTTATAAATGGGGCTTTAAAAGTGCTGTCTGTTGGTCATTGCCAAATTTTTGGCAAATTAAAATACATTTACGTAATTCTTGAAAATATAGTCAAAACCGTCTGAGTGCTGCCCCCTACAGGTTGAATTTCCCTGAGGACCTCCAAAGGGATTAATAAAGTATTTTCTATTCTATTCTATTCTACAGTTAAATTTTGGGATTGGTCAAACCATTTAAGCCCAATGTCATGATCTCCAGCTCCAGTAATGATTACGGTCCTGTCCCCCAGCCCCACCCCTCTGACTGAAGTTTCAAATTTCGGTTGTGGGCGGAGTCAGCCTTCAAGTTCCCTGTTTGGTCACACTTTAAGGACTCGTCATGTCAAAAATTTACATTTTGGGTGTCCCCAAGTCAGTTTTTTGATGAGCTGGTTTGTTCCAAATCAAGTCTCCCTAACTTCAGGGCTGCAAACCAATACTTGGACATGGACCTTAACCCTGTACTGAACGTGGATTAGTACCGGTACCAGTTACGGATGCTGACAAGGCTAGGGTACCGGACACAGAACAAACCTTGGGATGCGGCTGGTACCGCATCTGGAAAATTGACCGGACCCCTGATTTAATTGGAACAGCCACCACGTCGAAGACTGACAAGTTGGGGACACCCAAAACATCAGAAAGTGGAGGGGTCCTTAACCATGTGACAACCTAGGAATGAGAATGTGTTGGTCAGGGATAGACAACCCTAGGTTTTGCGGGCTTTAGTGTCTTCATTATTCCCAGATATCTATCCATACTCATGACTGATTATCCAGTTCAAACGTGTCCAGCCAATTAGAACATTCCAGAGCAGGGTATGTTGGAAAACATGTAGGAATGCGACCCTCAAGGCCTCGAGTTCTGTATCCCTGGTTTAAGTCTTTAACAGGAATCAGCCGATTCTGATGCAGAGGAAAGCAGCTTTTTAGCATCACCTTTGCACAGATGCACGAAACGTTCCAAACATAAACAAGGCCTATTTCATAATGGTGCAAAGCCGCTTTTCTCCCTGACAGAATCAGCTGATTTCTGTTGATGCCATGAACACTTCACAACTCTAAAGTGTTGCATATCAGCGCAAGGCTGCCTTTCAAATCTGAATTAACTGTGTAAAACGGTTGAAAAGCTACAGTAGTCAAAGAAAGAGCTAAAACTCTGCTGTTAAAGGGTTAATAATAATGCTGACAAGACATACAGGTTGATACAAGATCACACCTTGGAAAAAAGTTGGGGTGGACCACATTATTACTGCAGAAATATAACAAGTTTGTCAAAAGTTTGTAGTGTTCATTTAAAAAAAAATACATATTAATGCCGTGATGTAGCTGAGTAGATCAAATCTGTGACCAGAAATAAAAAGAAACTCATAAATCTATTGGTTCAAAGATGCATTTAATCTCTGAAAGCCCCCTTTTAAAAGTTTGCAAATGGAGTTTTATTATTCAACAAGATACGTGTGTGCATCACTTACCTTTTTATCAAAGTAAATATTAGCTAGTGTCAATTCCTGAGACACATTTTAATGTATTTTTGTAAATTCAGACAGAACTTGGGATGCGAGCAAACAGCTTTTACAAATTCCACATTTTGTTAAAAGGAATGACAGGAAGTGGATGGATAAATACGCAGGCACAAAAGTCTCATTGTATCAAATCTGTTTGTGAATAGAGGATGTAGCTCACATTCATACCAACATTCAAGGTCAGGGACACCTACAGCCTGAAATATAACAATCACTGCAGAAGCAAGTCCTGTTAGGCTGATAAAAGACATAAAGAGAGAAGCACAAATATGACTTTTGACGAAAAAAAATGAAATGCAGACAGAAAAGGGCACCGTCTGACAATAAATGCATACACTGAGCTTCAATTAGAGTAATAGAGGAGAGATGTTTATGTGTGTGAGTGTTGTAAGAGATCAGGTGGAAACGAGGTCACACTCTCCTCGCTGAGATAGTTACAATCCTCCATGAATGTCCTGACCACAAAAATGGGTGATGGCACAGACCCAAAAAAAAAAAAAAAAACACCCTCCCTATTTGGGACGTGCTGACTTGACAAAAAGAAAAAAAAAAAATCAAAGCCTGTCCCTTACCTGTCAGAAAGAAGCAGAACTTGGATTCATCATTACCTGAACAGAGGAGATAATAAGAACCCTCACCTGCCCTTTTCCCTTTTTCCAGATCATTATCATAATTCTGTATTAATCAGAGCCTCCTCTGCTTCTCAACAGCAGAGATCTATAAATGACCCCCAAACCTTGACTTTGCCTCCCCCTGCTCTGACGCAAGGAAGGCACGAAGGGATGAGGATGGAGTAAGTGCTGATACATCTCAAGGATTGTGATCCCACTTCTGTTTTAGAACGAGAAAACCTTTGATGTGGCAATGGAGCTGTGTTCTAATGAGGCTTCTTGCGCAGCAATCTATCCTTGCCAGACTAGAGGTGGCATCCCAGAGCTTCAGCCAGGCTGCTAAAACACTCCTGCTGTTCTCGGTTTGTTCAGCCAGCCTTTATCACAGCCAGCTCAGTGCTACACTTTGGGGCTGTACATCCACAGTTTCAATTATTCATTGGCCTGCTGCACCCTGCAAAAGAGATGAGATGCACAACAGCTGACGTATGCCCCATCTTTTTGTTTTTTTCATAATGTTTACCCCACAGCTTTAAATGCCTTTACTGCTTTAAGTGTGAAAAGGAGCGGTAAAGATTTACATCAATTTATCAAAGTCAGTATGGACAAAATCTTACAGTAAAATTGACAATAAACTGTGTTTTTTATTACTAAAAAGCATTTTAGTTTTGCTTTTTCACCTAAAAAAAAGCTCAATATGTTTTTTTTTTAACTATTTTTAATGAATTATTCAAAACCACACTTACTTAACCCATATTTTAACACCCATGTTAAGGGAAACAGTTCATGTTCCTCAGATGCTGCAATTTTATATTGATAAAACACAGCGAGAAGAGAAACTATACAAAGAGCTGACTCCAGCAAAGATGATTAACATGGTGTGAGGACTCAGTGGGGATTTTTTTTTTTTTTTACTTTTAATTATACATTTTTATTAATTTAGTCATAAAAAGACTTAATACATCATCTGTTGAGATCTAGTCTTATAGTGAGGCCAAAGCAACAGTATTGTGCATCTTCAAGAAGAAGGAGAGCAAATATTCACGGCGTCTCCAGCATTGAACATCCACTAGAATATAGTGTTTTTAACATGTTCTTGCTGCATTTTGATGCTATTTTTATTGCACCGGTAATGGTAGGTTGGAGGTGTGAGAGGCTGTAAGCTAGCAGGAGAAAGTGCAAACTGATGGATAATAGAAATGAGGTGCACCAACTCCACGCAAACAGTTCCGCCCTTCACTCAGAGGCAAATTTTTAATGAACTTCTGCAGCTCTGCAAAAACTGCGTCCTAGAAACGAAACAATTTTATTTCGATTTTGCCGAAAAATGGAAGGGACCTCTGGTCACACGCAAGATGGAGCCAGAAACAATCTCCAGCCAGAAGCGCAAGTTTCACAAATTTTGCCGGTTGCGCAAGAGGAAATTTCCTAAACTTTATGAAACTCTTTGAAAAATTATATTTGTAAAAGTTTTCAGAACCATCAGCTTTTAAGCTTTTAGATGGGAACAAACTATAACTGTAACTAGCAGTTTAGTGTACAAGATAAGCTTTAAAATGGGACAAAGAATGTTAATCCTTTTATTTCTTTCAAGCAAATATTAACAAGGGCTCAAATTTGTATAACTACACCCATTTGCCTCCAGAGAAAAAGACGACAAAATGCTGTTTTTGTCTCTGTGATAGAGTGTCACAGATAAAAAAAAAAACCGCAAAAAAAGGTAAAAAAAAATTAAAAATAAAACAAAAAAGAGAGAAGAAACAGGAAAAAATGTTGAAAGCTTAAAACAAGGGAAGAGGACTTCCAGACAATGATTTTGGGCGCAAATGTTTTTTTTTTTCCCTGCAGCAAGCTCCTGCAGGAGGAGGGACTTCTGGTTACTAATTTTCAGGCGCCATATTTTTTTTCTCTGTGGCCAGATTCTCTTATTAAAATGGAAAAAGGTGTTTGGAGTTGGTCTTCAAACAAAATCGGGAGTTCAGGTGTTCTGGCTTGAAACAACCACATATTTGTTGGCTTCTTTGGGGTTTGACCTTCACCTCTGGCTAGAGCCGTTCACAGCTAAGTTCAAAGCGTGAGAAATAGTGACGGAATGCCCTTCTCAGGTGCAAAATGAGTCACCACTCCTGGTGCAGGAGTTTTAGATCAATGCAGCTTCTACTACAACAGCCCTGAGTTATGGACAGTCTTCAGAGAGAAATGAAAAACAAGCCCTGGTTGTACCAGAAGCACTGCAGATGTTTGACCAGGTTAAATTGATGTGTTTTTTTATCCATCTGATGTGTCTCCATGTTTTAAAATCTTTTATTTCACTGTCATTCTTTTAATTTAACTATTTATATTTTTTTGATTTACTCTCACTCTTTTCCTCTGTGTAAAAAGCCCATCTAGGGAAACGTGCTGCAAATTAGCTTCTGCCATAAGCATTACCGTATGGACACGGGACTACTGCTTTGCTTTATGTCTATGTTTTTAATACCTGTTCCTATTGAAATAAATGCATTCATTCAATCTTTCAAATAAACTCATTCATTCAAGCAAATTGATAACCTTATGGTTAAAAGCAGCAGAAATGATATCTAATTGGGAGGAGATCCCATGGAAGACTCTGAACTATAGACTATACAATCACTGGATGAATCGAGTCGACTTCATCCGGAGAAAATGCTTTACTTCTAGTTCCTGCAAAATGCCATTTCAGTCACATTTTTCCCCTGATATTGGCAGTCATTTGGAGCCAGACGACAGTGATTGGTCCAAGTCGGTCTGAGTGACATTTTAAGGACAACTATTCTCGCTAACCAGGAGTGAGCTTGTTGAAAAGTCACACCCACATGGTTATTCTCACTAACAGAAGGACTGAGTAACAACTGTCTATTTCTCAATAGAAGTCCATGGGATTGTGGCTTCTTGGAGCCAGCAGATACTTCCTATTTGGAGGGGAGAGGGGTCAAGCTGTCCAGTGAGTCTACAGTCTATGCTCTGAACCAAGATTGCCCAAACTTTTCAATCAAAGGCCCAAAATCTAAATGGGATCCTGGTCTGTGGGTCAAATACAATATTTTTTTTTCTACATGTCTTGAAATAAAAGTAGAAATTAAAGAATATGGTTTATTTTAATTCAGTATTCTTTAAGGTAACACACATGAGATAGAATAAAAAGTAAATAACATTTGTCTTTGAAACCTTTAACAGCAAGGCCTCACTGTCCGTTTAAGTTGAAAATAAGAGCAAACTTTCTTCCAATGAAAACAGCAAACTGAGATCCTAATGAGAGACGTGGAGCTGTTCGTTTGACTTTATCCGTTTCCCACTACCGATGTCTCTCCATCTTGGCTAGCTGAAAAAGAGCGCTAAAAGCATCGGAATGGACCATGAAGGCTCTTGGGAATTTCTAACACAAAAAAAACCAAGGGCTGATTCACTGTGGGGTTGTTTCACCCATAACCACGCGCGAACAACATGCTAACAGCGCCACCTGGAGGCCAAAGGTATATTACAGCCATAGAGTTTTGGAACACCATAGAGAATCAATGGGAAATAGATCAGGAATTTTAACTACACATCCCGCGGCTTCCGCAGCCACTTTGGACACCCATGCTCCGAGCACCCATGCTCTGAACACACTCTAATAAAGTAAATGTCTCAGCTGACATGGACACATGTCCGTTTCCTTCCAGCAAAGCTAGAATATGTAACCAGATAGTAGGTGCCGACACCCAAATACTTCCATGAACCAAAAAAAAAGATATAATAGGCAGACATTGGGACATGATTACAACCATTGGCAGTACATGAGAACTGGACCTAGTCAATGTGACCTCATCCATAGAAACTGTCTTGTGTCCAGCTTCTACGACATGAAGTCAAATCAGTTGCCATTTTTTACAACAAGGAATTTAGCTACACAAAATATGCCAAATGTTTTGAACATTCGATGTGAGACCATCAATTTGTTTTGGAGAATCTGATTGGCAAGTTTATAAAGTAAACACCTTCCACTACAGAAAAAAAATTCTGAAGAAAAAAAAAGAATTATCAAGAACATGCTTTAAATGGTAGAACAACTAAGTAACAGTGACTGTTTATTTCTCTATAGAAGTCAATGGGATTTTGGTTTCTTGGTAACAGCAGGTACTTCCTGTTTGAAACAAGAGGGGTCAATCCGTCCAGTTCTCATATACAGTCAGTGATAGGAACAGAGAAAGACTAGAACAAAGATGTTAGTTTACAAGTTGCATAATCCCAAAGTTTCCCAACTTAAGTTTCCTCATATTAGGCGGCGTTTCACATTACTAAAGTGTTTTTAATGAAAATGCTGGTTAGGCATTTTCTAAATTCAGAAAATATGTTTCAATAGCCAGAAACTATTGAAGAACATTGACTTACTTGAGATAATTCATACAAAATTATGTCAGGAAAATGAACAAAATCTGTCTCCAAAGCCAAATATTAGCCATATTTCTGTCTAAAGAGTGAAGATGGCAGAAATTTACATCAACTCATAACCACTCATCATCCAAAAGTGGGTGACTGAGACTTGTCAGTGTTTTTCATAATGGCACTAATGCTTAAGACATCTAGTGCAAAGCATCAGTCTGTGAAATACATTTACTCAATGCTTTGTCCAGTTCTAACCTCTCTGTCACGGTGATGTATGTCTTAATGCTGATTATCACTTTATTCAAGCTGAAAGAGCCATAATGACCAAGTGATCTACAGCTTCTGTTGCAGTCAGAGTGATGGCATCGCTGGACGTCAGCCATTAACTGCAAAGTGATAGTATCTGGGGTAAAATGTGTACATTACACACTGTACTCATTTGTATTCACAGCCCTAATTACAGTTTTTTTTTTTTTTAATGAAAGTCAGATTGTGTTGCATCACCCATTACATTCAAATGTTTTATTTGGAAACTTTAAATAAAAGATTGAATTTCTGACCCTGAGAAGTTTATTTGTAATTTCAGAAACAAACAAAAAAGGAAGAATGAAACCAAATAAATATTTTAAAAGTCATCTCGGTGAAAATGTCAGGAATTGCAGACCCTTTATTAGACGTCAAGGATAAATTCAGTCCTCTATGAGTGGACCTGCCAGCTTTTATTTGCAAGGGCACCTTTTAAGTTAAGTCACAGTATTTTTCACTCAACCGTAGAGATTTTCCTTGAGTTCTATGTTGTAATTTAGTAATTCATTCACGAGAACGTCCTCCATAATGCAGTTTCTAATGCCCATTCGTAAATTTTCCTTTATGCATATTTAACCCTGAACAATCCTGTTCTTCAGTCAGAAATCCTGCACTTCAGCCTTTATTGAATGTGGGGAATGTTTTATTATGTATGTCGAACCTCATAATCTCACTATAAATGTCATAAATGTGAAAGTAATTAAGGAGCCTCATCAGACATTAGACCGTCCTGTAAAACTGCAATCGCATTAAACTAAGAGGTGCATCTCTCAAAAGGGATGTTAGGTCTGCAGTAGACGCTCTGGCTGTGATGCAGGCTGTCACTTTACATTTAATTCATGCTACCAAAGTCCCCATTAGACACATCCACGACGTCGACACAGGCTTGCTGTTTTTAACTGCTGATGCTGCATTGCAGACATCAATAACCTGCCTTTGTAAGTGCGTCTTCAGTAATTAGTTGTTCTGTACTCAGAAGTGACCACACAAATACACTGTACGGGGACAAGATCAGATGTAAACATGGATCAAAGCCCTAGAAACGGTTTTGTAGACCAATCAAAGGGGACGTGTTTAACAAAAGTAGACTGGCCTGCAGTTTGGATCAGTTGGTTTTTATTTCGCCTCAGAATTCGGGGGCATAGAATCATTAATTAGTGTTGAGTCAGTTTGGGCTTTGCTCTTACTCTTCACGGTGTCATCCCCTGCAGCACCTGCTGCTAGTTCACACTGCTTTCAACAATAAAAGCTGGAATAACTCCACCAAATCTTTGGACAAAGAATAAGAGTAGAAATGAGCAGGACAGGAAGTTTTTGTTGGGCCTTGGATGCACCACTTCTGTACACTTCCTGGATCTTTAGAGGATGCAGTGATTGTGCATTATAAATAACATACACCAAGGGTGTCAAACTCAATCACACAGGGGGCCAGAATCCAAAACACACAATAGATTGCGGGCCGAACAGGACATTTACTGTTTTAATTATGATTATAAAGTTTTTAACCAAAATATCATTTTGAATTTTTCATGCTGATCTGTAGCCTCTGTTTTCAAAATCTCCTCTGAGGGGGCGTGGCTTTTGCAACTGAGCCGAGTAACCCCGCCCCTGATCCCCCTGTCTGATTATAATAGCTCTGTGTCTCGTAAATCTTCACCGCTGCTAAATCAAAAATGTCACGCAATATCGGAGATTTGTCGTTTTTAGCTGGATGCCAGCTCAGACGAGGGAAGCAGAGAGCTTTGTGGATTGAATCATCAACAAGTGGACGCATACGAGTGGTAATGTTTTTGTAGCTTCTGATGTTCCAAGAGGAATGCCTTTTAAAGCTTAAGTTTGCCTCTTTAATTATCTCATTATCAAAGTGTTTTCTTGATGACATATAGCCAAATGTGGCAGTTATGAATTAAAATTAAAAAAAAAAAAAAAAAAATCAGGTGAAAAAAAGGATTCTCTGCGAAATCGATATAACAAGTTACTATCTCATTAAGATATTTATTTTTTTTATGATCAGATCGTGGTAAGAATGGCTTCTTAAACACAAGTCATAAACACAAGGCCACTTTCTGTGGCGTATGCCCCCCC
>NC_050514.1:29183258-29193866 GCF_002922805.2 Oryzias melastigma | reverse complement strand
TCTTCTGCAGCACCTGAGCTAGGCATGCTAGCAGAGGTGTTTTACATGTGCAGCAGAGCTGTTGTGACGTAAAAATGTTTCATTAATTCAAGCAGAGTCTGTCTGCCACAGTTTGATTGACAGCAATTTAAAAGGAGAAATACTTGGAAATGCAAAAATGAAATGATTTCTTACTACATTTGTTATTTTTCATAAGAAAAATGCCACACCAGATGTTAAAAACTCAAAAAACAGGATTTTCTTCGGAGAACAACTTTAAGAAAATGTTTTAATTTAAAACCAGAAGCCTGGACAGCTGTAACACACACAATTAAGAGATTTCTCTCAGCAGATGACCAAATCTCAGCAGTTATAAGTGCTTTCTAACCCTACAATGAAATATCATGAAAATATTTTACCAAGCAAAACAAGTCCAAAAAGAGTTTAAAAAATGTTAAAACCTAGCTCTAAATGAGGTAAATGACAACATTTTAATGAAAAAAAAGATTAAAAAATATGGTAAAAACTTGCAAGCTGGGAACTAAAGAGTAAAATGAAGATTTAAAATGATAGTTAAGCATTCCAACTGAGAGAAATGTTTTACTGCAGAAGTGCAGATGGTTTTAAAATAAAATAAAACAAAAAGCTGAAATCAGTCCATCACAGAACCAACCAGTAAGAGGATGCTAACTCACCAACTGTCACCACTGAGAGGCTCCACTGAGGCAACTGAGATTGAGGGTCTCATTCAAGGGGACTGCCATGGGGTAACAAGGGCAGCAGAGAGATCCTTTTTCTTCCCCGTATTGCTTAAAAATGCTGGTCTGCTTAATAATGGGGAACATCCTTCTTTAGTAGTTTGTCCTTTAATTGAACTCACCTGGAAGACCATTTATCACAGGTGTCTGAGATTATTATTATTATTCTTTTATTTCAGTGATCCAAAGAGTCCTGAGACACAAAATCATCCATGAGTTTCATTGAAAAACAAATAATTTGATTTTTTTTACACTTAAATACAGTTTGCAGAATTTGGAATGCAGTGTATGGTCAGATGATCATAAAGTCTGCAGTTAAGTTTTATACTTCTGCTTTATTTATGTAGTTATTTTTTATCATTATTTTGCTTGTTTACAAAAACTTGTTTTATACCATATGGAAATATCTGTTGGTTGATACATACATGATTCTATGGAGAAAAAGATGTAAATTTTGAAACATGGCCGACAGTGACGTGACATGTTCATTTACTTGTGTTACACTTTTAGTAAATCCACCCCTACACAATTCCTAAAGGAAAAGCACTTAGATCTTTTACTTTTCAGCTCCACCCCCACACTCAGACCCAGTCTTTGTGTCTGACTCTGTCCTCTGAGCTCGGAGTCGATGTGTATCAAAGGCCTGAGCTGGTCTGGCTTAAGTCCTTACACAGCTGAGAGAGCGAGTGTCTCAGAAGGCTGAGACCACGTTCATTGTCCAGTAAATACCCGGAGTGCTGCGTTTCCACAAGCTTTGTCTGACCAAAGTCGTGTGAGACGTTTTCTCTGGGTTTGTGAGAATAACCTGAAAACAGTGTGCGACATCAGATGTGACCTTGGTTGTTCGGTGAATCATTAACACCTATGACAAACTCAGATCTGAAACCTAACAACCGTGGGTGTCAACCATGCAGATTATCATAGGATGTGATGGTGTGGGAGGGAAATCAGGAGTCAAAAGGTTACCGCTGATACTGCATGTGTTTGGAGTCAATGTGGCCATTACTGTCACAGTAAAGCCCCTGCATTTCACTTTAAACAGTGCAGGAACAGACATCAATTTACTCCCAAAAACTTGTTTTCTTAATTTATTTATTTCTTTTGTGCAGCATTGGCTCAGCATCATCACGCCCAGAACTGCTGCTAGTCCTTTATTACGTTTGCTGCGGTTGGCTAAATCATATTATTTCCTGAAGTCCCATTTAGCAACAAGGAAACACTAGTAATTTTTGCCAAGAATAAACACTTGATAATAAGCCAACAGATATCTGAGAATCATTCCCATAAAATGTTTATTTCTAAAAGTAGATAAAAATACTTTTTTGGATGAAGTCGTTGCTCTGGAGCATCAGGAACTGCACCACAGTTGATGCAGGATCATTTTGAATATTTTAATAGGGAATTCAAATGGCAAGGCAGTAAAGTAAAAAACTCTAATGTTCTACTTCATAATTGTTTAGTTTTATTTCATTATGTGAGACTGCTGTGTTGTTTCCCTGAGCTGGATTGCTGTATTAGAGTGGATTTTAGGACTTTTTTGTTTATTTTTAAAAGCATTAATCAGAATTCCCAGACCTATTTATGAGCGCTAACAGGAGCGGTGTGAACTTGAGTCATATAACTTGGACTCGACGAAGCAGACTCGAGTCATGAATTTGACAACTTTAGAGTTAGCTTGGACTCCAACGGCAGTAACTCGTGACTTGACTTGGACTTTAACATCAATAACTGGTGACTTAACTCTGACTTTTACATTGATAACTTGTGACGTGATTAACTTTAACATCAATAATTTGTGACTTGACTCCGACTTTAACATCAATAACTGGTGACTTGACTGACATTAAATCAATAACTTGTGACTTGACTTGGACTTGACCATTAATAGCTCGGCACTTGACTCTGATTTTTACATCAGTAACTCGTGACTTTTACATTGATAACTTGTGACGTGATTAACTTTAACTTTTTGATTTGGGCTTTAACATCAATAACTCGTGACTTGACTCTGACTTCAAGATCAATAGCTCGTGACTTGACTAGAACTTTAACATCAATAACTCGTGACTTGACTTTGACTTCAACATCAACAACTGGTCACCTGACTCGGACTTTAACATCCATAATTTGCGACTTGACTTGGACTTTAACATCAATAACTCATGGCCTGACTTGGACTTTAGCAAGTCTCGGAAAGACTTGCTATTTTCCCCAAAATCCAAAGATTGGAAAGCATATTGACAAAGCTTTGTTCTGGGTAGTTTCCTAAAACGATAATTGATTAGTCTAAATTAGGGATAAGCAACTCCAGGCCTCGAGGGCCAGATATCCAAGTCTTACTCGTAACTGATTACTTGGTCATTATCTGGTTCAAGTGTGTCCAGCCAATTAGAACATGCCAGAGCAGGGGATGTTGAAAGGCATTAAGGAACACAGCCCTCGAGTTACCTATCCATGGACTACTCAGTGTGAATGTGACAGAGAGTATGTGAGTATGTGACTGACAACCTGTCCAGGGTGTACCTTATCCTAAAAGTAGTGGCCCCGTGACCCCAAAACAGGATTCAGAAGGTTTGGAAGATGGATGCCAAGAAAAGTCACAAAGGTGTGTTAGCCAAGACAGCTCTGTAACAGACAAGAGGTACCCTAAACGTACCTCAATCCCCCCAGGAGACTTTTCCAAGTAGCTTCTGGGTCCTTGGACTCTGCTTCCACAGCAGAAGGAGTGTCAGTCAGTTTAAGGACATCATCAACGTGTTTCCTCCAACTTTCCTCAGTTAAGGTCTTTAGTCCTCTCCCATTTCCCGTTTCATGTAGGCTGGCCAATTATCCACCCAATGCCAGAGTTTTTTTTTTTTTTTTTTTTTTTTTTTCTGCAACTGTTTAGATTGCCAACACCAGTCGACTGCTTCAAAGTGAATGCAGGTACTATACAACTTCTTCTTCAACTTGCAGGCATCCCATACTTCCAACATTGATTGTGTTTTGTTGCCCCATCTGGCACCAGGGACCTTATGTCCACAGTTAAAAACAGTTGCATTGACACTTGAGGAGGAAAAATTGGTCTGCTTAGACTCAATATCTCCAGCCTTCCTCCGTACCTGGTCAAAGCTCCTTGGGATGTGACGGTTGAAAAGGTTGGATTTTGATAAGGATTTGTTTGGTAAAAGGTGCTGTATATATAAAAGTTTGGGTTATTAAAAATAATCCAAAGTTATAAACCAAAACATTTCTATGTAGTATGTTAATAAAATATTTTTCATAATTCTGTGAGCTGCCTATTCTGTTTGGCTTTTCACTTTTTTCAAAGCATAAACTGACATTTGTTGTGTGAATTTTCCACTCTACAAATATGTTTATGTACCTGTTTTGTTTTGCTTCTTAAGATAGCAGGTGAATACTTCATAAAAATACCGATGACATTTGAATAGCTGCAATTATTATATTACTACACACCTGTTGGGCTTCTTGCATGGTCATTGGAAACCTTTTCACTACAGACTACATTGATAAATATCAATAATTTTTATCAGTCAAGTTCCAACGATCTCATCCAGCATCTGACAGATCAGTTTTGCAGCACAGAGCCTCATCATCGACCATTCTTAATTCATTTCCAGCATAACTTTTCAATCAGATTGAGATTTGGGATGTTTGCTGGACGTGTCATTGAGTTGTATTTTAACGCTTGTTGCTTTTTGGCACAATGCATAGTTTATTTATTTACTTATTTATTCATCCAGGAAAGGCAGATGAAGAACAACATTCTTATTTACAACCGTGGCCTGGCAAAAGTCGAGACCTTTTGAGAAAAGAAAGAAAGGGGTTACAAGGACAAGAAATAAAATAGAATAGAATCAGAAAAAAACAGTCTAAAAATATAAAACCCTAAAATCATTGCACTGTGTAACAGCAGCATTTATCATTAAGATGGGTTTTAAAATCTGCTTGAGAAATAAAAGTGATTTTATTTTTGGATGTCATTTCAGTTTCTGGCTACAGCAGATTGAAAAGACAGAGAACCAAGTGAAGAGTTGAATTTAGGGACTGATCAGTTTAACTGACGACTTCATTAGTAGTCATGCACTGGGGTCTTTCAGTGGGCACCAATCTGACTAACAACATGAGAAGTTTACAACAATAGAAGGCTTAAAAAATGTGTTCTTACATCTCTGCACCACTTGTCTCATCCATACTCACAGTTTTATCATGAGTCAGTAAGCATCATGCATCATAATCCAATCAAAAACAGAAACTTAAAGGGCCTATATCATGCAAAATCCACTTTTTTCAACTGAAGGATATATTATAATGTTAATTCCTCACAAAAAACAACCCCAAAGCGATGTTTCACTGCATCTCTTAGCATTCTTCTAACCCTGATCTCTGGGAATTAGCTCTTCCCGATCCATGGAAACAAGTTGGTCCTCACATTGTGATGATTTGTGATGAATTTTAAAAAAAGATAAAGCAATTACATGGATAGAAAAGAGAAACATCTTCAAAGTAAAGGGAAAAAACAGAAATAGAATACCATCCATGTTTTTTTTGTTTTTTTTTTTACTTTTGCTTGCTTGACAAAACAAACATCAAACCAAAAAAAAAAAAAAAAAATCACAACCTGAAGACAAAAAGTTTGGAAAACATTCAATCAGTAAATATGAATAATTGAGTGATGGGAAATTCCCCCAGGAAGCCAAAATAAGTAGTACAGTAAAGTACATGACACTTTCAAAATAAAACAGTATAAAAATGCACAAAACTTCAAAACAGTTTGAATAACACCTTAATATAATGTCTATAATCCAGAATCCTCCAAAAACGGATCAATCCAACCACAACAAAAAAAAAATGAATGATACATAAATAATCTGTATAAAAGTCCACACTAAAACACAAACACCTTACCAAAAGTGAACCAGCTTATTGAACATTTAGCGCAGCTGCTTCCATTTTCCTTTCCTTTGTTGTTATAACAGGCGCACCTTGCAGTGGAATACATTTCACTTCTTAATTTTCACCATATGTTAATTCATTATCTGTGTTTTTCAGACACACAGCTTCTGACACTCAGCCACTGTGACAACTGCGGATAGCTTTAAGCAAAATATTTCACCTTTAAAAAAAATAAATAGAAAGTGATAACAACCTACTGAAGTGATGAATCAGGTTTGCTTTCTATCAAACAGCATGATTCAATATTTGTCCTGCCTGTACTGCTAGTTGTTTTCATTTAGTTTTTTTTTTTTATTTTTTTTTCTCTTTATGTGCTGTGATGAGTGATTAACTTGCTGTCAGAGGCAATAAGGTGTTGAGCCTGAAAGTGGGTCATTCTTTTCAGGTTAAATGCAAGTGCTGTACAAAGAACAATTCAAATAACTACATAACAAATTGCACAAGAACCTCCACAATATGGTGACTTCTGCTGTGCACGATGTGGTGAATGGTTTAGCCTGTACAATATGCTGCATGTGTGTGACATTTCATTAACACTGTAAAACACATGAAGAAACCCAGCTGGAAGCTGAGAGGTGATGATCCAGGTGGAAGTGAGAGGTTAAAAAGGACAGAATTTACCAGCAGGCTGACAATTACCCCCACCAACACCCTCCAACACGTACACACACCTCATTAAATCCCTCCTACACCCCCATCTGTACTGAGAACACTGAAATAGATGCCAACTGTGCTGTAATGTCTGTGAATTTGTGCACAAGTTGTGAGGGAATTTACAGCATTGAGGATAAATTATGTAGACAAGTGTGAGGATGTTGAAGAAGCTTCGTGTGGATGCGCTGGCGCCGATATATGCATCCACTTGAAATTTGTACCCTGGAACCACCAGAAATGTAACATTGGTCAGCTTCTAACTGTCACATAGCAACCAGATAAAAACAGGTGAAATTTTAGACAGGGTATTTTAAAATGTCTTTATTTTTTAAGGAAACCATCATTGCATTGGTTCAGACACCTAAAAAATACATTTACAGACTTTAGAAATGATGCACACAAGTGATAAAAAAGTAATAAAGTGGGAAATCTTTGAAAAAACAATAATGCTCACTATGGAAAAAGACTCATAATATTGATGAGGTAGAAAAGGAAGAAGCAGGTATGGTCTGACAGATGAGAGTATACAGGTATCAATGTGGACCATTATGTTTGCAGATGACATTGTGATCTGTAGTGAGAGCAGAAAGCAGTGGAGGAACATCTTAAGGGCTTGCTCTGGAAAAGAGAGAAATGAAGGTCAGCTGCAGAAAGTTAGAGTCTCTGTGAGTAAATGAGATGAACACAAGTAAGACAGTGAGGTAACAGGGAGAAGGTGAAGAATGAGGAGGACTTTAAACACTTACGTACCACCTCATTTCAACTGAGCGGTACGGACCAAACCAGTCCCCTCTTGGCTGGTTTAGAATCGTCCAGGCAATTCAAGTAAGCGTTTCTATTGAGCGTTGGAACATCAAGGTGCATGTGAGGTGTAGACTGATGATGTAGCTGTGTGTCAAAATGGGGTGACTACAGCAAAAGAGAAGCTGCATCGGTTGACTCAGAAACGGACTGAAAACTTTTTTTTAAATTGCAGAGGATAATTATAATCCAGAGCGGGTCTTTATTATGGATAAAGCCAGCCTCTGCGGAACAGTCGATTCCCCAACCACCGCGAATAAGGGGGATTGCTGAATGTTAAGAATGTATTATTCTTTGCAAGAAGATTGTGGGGGGCAAAGAAGAATACGGTCGAAAAGAGAACAAAAAACTTTCGGTTTGGATCTTGAGTTGGGAAAAGCACAAGTCAGACTCTTGCTGTTGTAGTAAAACCTTTCCGCCAATCAATGGGTTACTGTACATCGTGTGACGACAGAAGCTCCGCCCTTACAGGCCCATTCCATTTTTCTATGGACCTGCAACCAACTGGGACCAGAAATGGTACCAGTCGGTCCTGCTTAACCGGTCTATTTTGTAATGGAAATGCTCAAAAGTCCAGTCTGGCCCGATCCAGTCCAGTCTGGATCACTCAGTGGAAGTGAGGCATTAGGGTCAACAGTCAAAGCAATGGTAAATTAGAGAAAGAGGTGATCAAGTGAAGGTCAAGTGAAGGTTGGTACAAGTGGAGGAAGATTTCAAATGTGACGTATAACAAAGGAGTGTCAGCAAGAATGAAAAGAAAGATGAAGAAGACAGGTGAGAGCAGCCATGTTGTTGGTTTAGAGACTCTGATGCAGAGCTGTTGGTAGTAGAAATGGAGGTGTTGACGTTCTCTTTGGGAGTGACCAGGATGGACAGCGTCAGGAATGAATCCCTCACAGGGACAGATCATCTTAGATGCTTTGAAAACAAATACAGGAATGCCAAACACAGAATAGGATAGACAGTGATGATGTTGGTAAAATGATGCTGAGGTTGGAGTGACCAGGAAAAAGGCCTAGAGGAAAAGGGCATCAGAGTGGCTGGTATGAGCGATGCGGATGCAGAGGAGAGGATTGACGACTTGGAGCACTACCCCTACAAGGAGTGGCTGAAAAGTAAAGAACATGGCATCTGGACAACTATGTTTGCTCTTTTTTTCTTTTTTACAGAGGTGTGCAACTATTTTGATTTAAAAAGGTTACTTTCAGTTTTTTGGCAAAGAAAAAAACAAAAAAGAATTAAAAGAAAACACATCAAGCCAATGTACCAAGGACTTTCAAACTCTAATAAAATGAAAAATTCAGTGACAAATTTGAAAAATGAGACTTCTGATCATTTTTCATAGTCAATTTGCTTAATGGCCAGACACCGATCTGAAAAAAGAGCTGCACTTAAATCTCTGCAATATGTACCGAGTTTGATGTCTTTAGACTCACTCATCCAAGGACTTGAGAAAGTCAGCTTGGCAGGACAAGTAAATATGGTTACAGTCACAAAAACATTAATAACCAAATAAAACTGCCATGAAACAGACTTATCATCTAAACATGGCACCAAAATCAAAGCGAAAGTTTACTGATGGTGCTAATTCTTAAGTAAAAGAACAAGAAAGTTGATTTAGACCTGAGTGTACATTTATTTGTTCTTTTTAGTAATGTTTTAAAAATTTAAGAGTATGTTTCTGAAAATTAGTTTCTTTGAAAATCTTGCCATTGTATGTTCACACAACAATAACTGGATATCAAAGATTCAGGGGTATTTTTAAGAAGTCAGGAACTATTCAAATACTTTGGTGCAACACTTGATTCAACACTGTATTTCCAAAGCCACATAAAACGCATATCTATGGCACTGAAATCTAACTTAAATTGTTCTTGGCAGCTCAACCTTCTGTAACAGTTGTTGCTGCCAGAATGCTTTTTGTGTTCAATGATTGTGTCACACATTGAAAATGCTGGTCACTGATAGGTGTAAATACTCGTAAAGTTCTAGAATCACTATGAAAAAATCAGTAAATGTCTTTGATTAAAACCAAAAATGCCACATTTACACTACATGTATCACAATACATGTTTTACGACATGATACAAATTGTGATATATCCCAAGACTCTACAACCTATTCAGTTTTGAGAACTTTAAACACTTTATTGTGTAATTTACAAGCTGATACATGGACTTGCCCCACCTCCCAAGTCTGACTTCCTTAAAAAAAAAAAGATCACATTGGAGGACCAGGGCCACCTCTACAGAGAGTACTTTGAAGTTCCAGACAGAAAGACAGCTTTTGGAAAAAAATCTTTCTGAAAAGACTAGTGCCATCTGGAACAGTCTCGCACTCTCTGTGGAGAAATTTCCCATATTACAAACTTTTGAGACTCGGCTCAAATATTGGTTGAAAGGAAACATTGACTGTCAACTTTCCACTAGTCTACTGCCACGTGAGGTGCTCCACTGTCTAATTAAGTTCTTGTATTATCTTTTAGACGGACAACGGACGTAAATTAGCATTGTTGCTATATTCCGGCATATAATTGTCAGGATAAATGCCCCTTGATGTGAATTGTCCATATCATATAAATCGATGAATGTATCACTGGATTAGACTAACAGTAATCTGACTAGTGTAAAACATCAGCTACAAACCATATAAGTCATACAAATTGCAGAAACGGCAATTGATCCAAAACATGTCACCACAGGGCAAAAAATCAACAGTTGCTCAAATTGTCAAGTAACAATCAATAGACACACAAAATAAATATAGTGGCTCTGGCAGACTATCACATAAGTTAATGCTCAAATTTATTGAATTTAATCATCACAAAACTAAGCACTCCAGCTGCATCTTAAATACAACTTGCTTTTACCCAAGCAAAGTAAAGCTGATTTTCTTTTGTTAAATTATGCAATATTTGTTCTTAAAGGGAACAATCAATATTGTCTGATTTCCACAACAAAACATTTTTTGGCATAAGAAAAAAAAAAAACTTAGAATGAATAAAGTGCTGTTTATTTCCAACATCGCTAAATGTAGCTTTTCCACTACTTTTAAATGGTTGTTGTTGTTACGACGCTGAAGTTAGCTTCCAAATTACAGCTTCTGATTTGCCATTTCACTGTATTTTTCATACTTTGACCACCCAGAAAATAGGTCATGTTCAAAAACTGCAGGACCTAGAAACCTCAAACCTGGATTAAATTAGGTTTTCTGTTCTTAGGTGGTCAGAGTGCAAAAAAGTGATAAAAGTCATCATATTTAAAATGTTCACAATTTTTTAATTATCCAAAGCATAATTTAATCCAGGTTTGAGCTGTCTAGGTCCAGTGGTTTTTGAACAAAACCTGTTTTTTGGTGGACCAAGTGTGAAAGAGCAGCAGAGCAGCCACACCTGAGGCAGCAGAGCAGCCACACCTGAGGCAGCAGAGCAGCCACACCTGAGGCAGCAGAGCAGCCACAC